>NW_009926024.1:48343-51891 GCF_000696875.1 Nestor notabilis | reverse complement strand
ATTCTATGATTCTATTCTATGATTCTATGTATATATACGTCCTTGATTCATCTACTCCTAATAACTACTCAGTGTCAGAAACTGTAGCAGAATCTAGCCTATAGGTTGGAACTAACATTGTTCAAAGATGACAACTTAACATGACAGCTATCCACAGTAAGTGGAATTGCTTTCTTAAATATATATAAATGCATACATATATTTTAATGCATGACAGTTTAATAAAAAAAAAAGTAATCACCAAGACTGGAAGATATTGGTGGAAATAATTTCAAAGTAAATTATAACTTAATGATGGTATACATCTTACCTGGTGACAGACAGAAGATGTTTCTTAAGGCATCACATAAACCAGTTATGAAATTCTTTGCATAAAACTGAATATAGTTTCGAAAAATAGCTGGACAATCTTATGGAAAAAATACCCATGAATGGATACTAACTGCAAAGGCAGCTGTTGTTAGTCAAAAGGATGTGGCTTTAAACTTAAACAGGGGAACTTTGGGTTAGATATAAGGAAGAAGTTCTTCACAGTGAGGGTGGTGAGGCACTGGAATAGGTTGCCCAAGGAAGTTGTGAATGCTCTAACCCTGGAGGTGTTCAAGGCCAGGCTGGACCGCGCCTTGGGTGCCAGTTTAGTGAGTGGTGTCCCTGCTCATGGCAGGGGAGTTGGAACTAGATGATCTTAAGGTCCTTTCCAACCCTAACCATTTTATGATTCTATGATTCTGTGATTCTATGTGCAGCTAAAACTTGGCTAGGATTCTTCTGATGAGGTATCATTATATGCATGCTTTGTTCTAACACTTCTTGACCATCTGTGACCAGCTATAGTCAAAGGCAGAGTAATGGGCAATGAACACCAGTGATCTCACACAGTGGAACCTTGAAAGTGTAAATTTTTGTCATCTCAGAATATCTTTTCTCAATATATCTCATATTATATTGTTTCATATTCAGCTTAAGTGGTTCAGAATAGAGAATATTTGTTATGCACTTGACCATTCCTACTGTATTCAACATTTTAGCTCACAAATTCAGTGCCACAGTGCCAATAATGCATATTAGGTCATCTACAAATTCTTTGTCTTTTTATAGAACTAGTATTGGAACACAGATGAAGGCTAAGCCAGAGCCAAAACATCAATCCAAAACAAATATAGGAAGAAAAGTAAGACATAGAACTGATCCAAAATACATCTGAGTATATATATATCAAGTGAAAGAAACAGTGTAGTCCATAATATGGATAGCGTCATTCTTCAGTGAAATGCAATACAAACCAACTGAACATCATCCTCACAAGAGAAATCTATTCAAGATGTGTATCCGAAGGAAAAAAAAAAGTCTCCTCTAATGTGAAAGCCATAATCAGGCTATAAAATATGTAATATCCATGCCCTGTAGATTATGCTTAGTCAGGATTATGGAGAGCTATATTAATAAAAAAGATATCTTTTTAATCAGCATGTTGGATAATGTGCATCTCAATATGTTAGACTGATAACTGAAAAATCTGAGTGGTGTGGTAATAGGACATGACATTACGCATATACTTACAGAAAAAAGATAGAAGTTCTGTCATCAGGCAAAAATAATTTAAAATTAGTTTTTCTTTTTCCTAACAAAACAACTGACAAAAAAATACTGTCACTGAAAACCAAGTAGAAACTCAAGGAATGTATTTGCACTGAATCTCCATTAAAGAAATGTAGTGTTCCTGTAAGAATTTAGATCTTCCTTGCCATGATTATATGACTAGAACAGTGTGAAGTAGCAGAAGCAAATATCAAAATCCAGTCACTCCATCCTGATTTCTGAAGAGACAAGTCTGATTGCTATATTTATAAAAGAGACTGAAAGAGGTTTTCAAATAATCCAGACAAAACTTCTTCTGTTTTCCCTGATACCTGTAAAATAGCAAAGCTGATCTATTTTGTTGAGAAAACAGCAAATCCGTGTGCAAAATGGCAATTCGTATAGAATGTTCTTCATATACAAGTCATTGGAGAGGAAAACAAAAAGCTGCACAAAAAGATTTCTGAAACACTGAATTTTTTGAGTCACAGCAAGTTTGGATATGATAGAACGTTGGAGGATAACAGTGTCTCAGCATGAGTTCAGCATATGCCTAGATCAAATAAACTAAAATTTACATGTAATTTTTTTTTCCTACTGCAAACTCAGACAAGCTGCTTCCTTAACTCTTGTCCCTGAGAGAGATGAGAGAAGTTATGGGTAAAGACAAACATACATGCAAACTAAAAGGTCTAATTCATGGGCCACATTAAGTAGTAATCTGATGTTCATAGAATCATGGAATGGTTTGCATTGGAAGGGACCTCGAAGACCATCTAGTTCCAACCCCCTGCCATGGGCCCGGCCCCCTTCCACTAGACGAGGTTGCTCCAAGCCCCATCCAACCTGGCCTTGAACACTTCCAGGGATTTGGCAGCCACAGCTTCTCTGGGCAACCTATGCAAGTGTCTCACCCCCCCACCCCCCCACCCCCCAGTGAAGAATATTTTCCCAATATCTAATCTAAATCTCCCCTCTGACAGCTTGAAACCATTTCCCCTTGTCCTGTCACTATATGCCCTTGTAAAAAGTTCATATCCAGATTTCCTGTAGGCTGCCTTTAGCTATTAGAGACTTATAATGTCTCCCAGGAGCTTTCTCTTCTCCAGGCTGGACAAGCCCAACTCTCTCAGCCTGTCTTCACATGAGAGGTGCTCCAGCCCTCTGATCATCTTCATAGCCCTCTCTGGACTTCCTTCAACAGGTCCACGTCCTTATTATGGGGGCCCCAAAGCTGCACACACTACTTCAGGTGGGGTCTCATAAGAGTGGAGTAGAGGGAGAGAATCACCTCCCTTGACCTTCTGGACATGCTCCTCTTGATGCAGCCCAGCATATGATTGGCTTTCTTGGCTGCAGGCACACACTGCTGGGTCAGACTGAGCATTTTGTTAACCAACACCACTAAGTCCTTCTCCTCAGGGCCAGGCCTTCATTCCAGTCATCCCCTAGTCTGTACTGATACTAGGGATTGCCCTGGCTCAGGTGCAGGACCTTGCTCTTGATCTTTTGAATTTCATGAGGTTAGCATGGGCCTGTCAAGTTCTCTCTGGATGGTATCTCTTCCCTCCAGTGTGTTGACTGCACTACACAGCATAGTGTTATTGGCAAACTTGCTGAGGGTGCACTCAATCTCACTGTCCATGTCACCAACAAAGATGTCAAGCAGCAACAGTTCCAATACAAACTTCTGAAGAACACCACTCTTCATCGATCTCCACTTGGCTATCAAGCCATTGGTCATAACTCTTAATCCAGCCAATTCCTTATGCATTGAGTGGTTCATTCATCAAATCCATGACTCTTATGTTTAGAGCCAAGGATATTGTGTGACACTGTGTGTCGTGGTTCAAGCCCAGCCAGCAACTTGGAACCACGCAGCCGCGCTCACTCACCAACCCCCCCTCTTCCTTCCTCCCCCAGCTCCCGGAGGGATGGGGGGCAGAATCGGAGGAATGTAACTCCACTGG
>NW_009926024.1:7971-47981 GCF_000696875.1 Nestor notabilis | reverse complement strand
TCAAAACCACAGCACTGCCCCAGCTACTAAGAAGGAGAAAAAATGAATGCTGTAGCTCAACCCAGGACACAGTGTCAAACACTTTGCAGAAGTCCAGGTAGATGAAATCGGTAGCTCTTTCCTTAACCGCCAGTGCTGTGATCCCATCATAGAAGGCCAACGAATTTCTTAGACATGATTTGTCCTTAGTGAACCTATGTTGGCTGTCACCAATCACCCACTTATTTTCCATGTGCCTTAGCATAGTTTCTAAGAGGATCTGCTGCATGGTCTTGCTGGACACCAAGGTAAGACTGGCTGGCCTGTAGATGCCTGGGTCTTCTTTTTCTCCCTTTTTAAAAATGGGGGGGATGTTTCTATTTCCCCTTTTCCAGTTAGCAGGAACTTCACCAGACTGCCATGACTTCTCAAATATGATGAATAATAGCTTGGCATTTTCATCTGCCCATTCCCTCAGGGCCCACAGGGCTCATCAGGTCCCATGGACTTGTGCAACTTCAGGTTCCATAGGAGTTATTGAACCTGATCCTCTTCTACAGTGGGTGGTTCTTCAGTCTCCCAGTCTCTGCCTTTGCCTTCTGTGACTTGGTCGATGTGGCTGGAAATCTTGCTGGCAAAAACTGAGGCAAAAAAAATCATTGAGTACCTCAGCCTTCTCCATATTCTGGGTAACCGAATCTCCCATTTCCTTCCAAAGGTGGCCTAAGTTTTTCTTAGTCTTCCTTTTATTCCCAGCATACCTATAGAAGTTTTTCATGTCTTTCATGTCTTTCCCCATCCGAGTTCTGTCAGGGTTTAGCTTTCCTAACTTGATCCCTGCCAGCTCCAAGTATTTTTCTATATTCTTCCCAGGCTACCTGTCCTTGCTGCCACACTCTGTAGGCCTCCCTCCTTTTTATGCTGGATTTTGTCCAGGAGCTCTTTGTTCATCCATGCAGGCTTTCTGGTGTTATTGTCTGACTTCGTCTCTGTTGGAATGCATAGCTTCTGAGCTTGAAGCTTCACTATTAACCAGCTCTCTTGGGCCCCTTTTCCCTCCAGGGCTTATGCCATGGTGCTCCACCAAGAAGACTCCTCAAGAGGGCAAAGTCTGATCTCCTGAAGTCAACATCTATTCTTCTGTTTCTGTGTGATAGGATGTTTTTGAACTTGCAGAAACAATCTGAAATTATCAAGTTGGGAGGAAAAATTGAATGGAAAAGAAAATATGAATTCTAGGTGTTGTAGTTTAGATCTACGCAGAAGTCATTAAAAGAAATCTATTGAATGGAAAGTACAACCCATACAACAGAGACTATTGAGGCCAGAAACCTGAATTTAGATAGGGAATCATGGTGAATTTGATCTGTACAGACAATTGAGATAAAAATCACAGTAAAGCAAAATAGGAAACATTTTTAACATATTTATTTTTGTAATTATATAACAAATCTTAGGAACAGTATGGAAATAAATATGAGCTGTGTATACAAATATCAGACATAGGATGCTGCTATTTTTGTGGTTTACACAATGAAAAGATATGGCCAGTCAGCCCAACTTGAAGATTTTTTGTGATTAAAATGAAGTCACATTCTGTAAATGTAAGTCTGAATGTTATAAATGATATATCCTCTGAACAGGACAAATAGCTGGTTGGCTCTATTGTCAGCATCATTCTCTGTTACATTAATAGATTCATAGATTACCCATCAAGAAAGGGTCATGTAGTCTAACCTTCTGCAAAGGAGAGAACTTTTCTAAATTAATTCTTGTTTGAACTAGAACAAGTCTTCTGGAAAAATAAAATCAAACCTTGTCTCAATTTAAAAAATCTTGAGTGATGATGAATCTACCGCTCCTCCTGGTAATGTGTTCCAAAGGTTAATATCTTCACTATTAAAAAAAAACCTACCAGAAAAAAAACTCTATGTTATTTTTTTCCTCACCTGATTGTATCTATCTTCTACTTTCTGCTTAGACATGCTGGCACACTGACTTCTCGTCTCCTTGTAACAACTTATAGGCTGTAAAGAGGTTGCCTTTTAACCTCCTTCTTGTTAAGCTAAAGAGGCAGAGTTTCTGGAGCCTTTCACAGTGTGACTTTTTAGTTAATCTTTTAATCATTCCTGCAACTCTGCCATGGACAAAGTTTCATTGACTTTCTTGAATGGAGGCATCAGATATAAACAGAAACTGTGGAAGTCATTGGCTCAGTGACAAATGCACAGACTATGCTTATACTGCTAAAGCCGTGCTGCCTGGGAGTGATTCCAGGCCTCCAAGACAAGAGTTGAAGAAGCTCTTGTGTCCGTATTAGTGATGAACCTTTCTCCACAGACTGCTGTTACACTGGACTGTATTTGAAAAAAGTATCTATCTTCTGGATTCCCTGTCATATACGCTTGGCCCCAGGGCAAAAATGCAGCACTTGAAAATGAGGGTTGTTTCACAGGCTTTAAAAAATTATATTTTTGTAACATAACATTAAGTATTAGTTTTGTAGCTATAATATTTAGTGTATATAGCATAACAGTAAGTTTTCCTCTCTATGAATAAAATGGACTGAAGAATCAGGGTCTGTCTCACAGGTTAAAGCACAGTGAAGGAAGCAAAATGTTATGTGATTTCATTCCTTTTCCCTATATAGCACAAAGAAATGAGAGATTTACATCTAGACTTCATCCAAAAGCAACCAGTTGTTTTCCTTCAAAAAAGAGTCCAGGAATGAACTAAATTACATATAGAGTGAATCAGGGAATCAGACCCTAGGGAAATAAGTTATTTGAGAAGGAAAACGTATGTTCAATCCACTAACATCCACGCCAGATCTTGCATGTGAAAAAATTGTGTTGGTTTATTTGCCTAGAGACAATCTCCACTAGAAGCTTAAAACATCTATGGCTTCCCAAACTAGTATCTCTTATACCGTCAGTATACCCTAGAGAACAGTTTACAGTCTTGTACTGGGAAAACCATTGTTCTCTGCTAAATCCTGTAGCTATTTGTCTGTTGGGAAAATTGGCCTAGAACATTTTCCAGCTGTTGTTAATTAGACAGGCCTACACTGGTGGCCTCATTTGCTTTAGAGTAAGCTAAAATAGAAGAGCAGCTGCATTACACTTTCACTCATTTTTCCCAATAATGGGCACAAGTGTTATTTATGAGCTGCAAACTATCTATGTCATTCAGATTTCATAGTCTGAAGCCTTCCTGTTCGAAGATAGAACATGCTAAAAGCATAATATGTAATAACAATTATTTAACCTTTATCACAGAAGGTCTAGATGTATTTGTCATTTGGCAGAACATTTTCAGCCTTCTAAGAAGTTAAGACATGTTATTAGGTTTTCTGATAAGTCAGTGGGTAGGGTATTCAAGGCTAGAAGAGTCTGTTGTAGTTCATTGAGGTATCAAAGCCAATAGTAAGGCTTAGACATTATATATAAGAAGGACCTCTGAACACAGATTTTTTTCAGAGGAAATTGGAAAGTTTCAGCATGTACAAAGGGCAATGTATGTATCAAACCTTCAAGTAAAATTCACAGCACTTCTTTACAGTTTTAAGGATTCTTTACATATTTAATGTCTACTGCATTATACTACCACTGTCCTGGAGTCCATGCCCAAGGTAGCTTTCATTATTCTGATCTACAAAATTCAAGACAGGAGAAACTTTGGAATTTCCTAAAGTATAAATACACCTTCAATATCCCAGAAAATGTATCTTATTTGACTATAGTGATTTTTCTATACCTTGTATACAATCATACTTGTAATAATGACCGATATGAAAACTCTCTTGGGGGTGGAGAACAGGTGCATCTTCTGTTTGCAAGAACATTAACCTCTCTAATTTGGTTTTTAGTGGGTATTACTAAAGGGCAAGTTAATCGTTTCTTCAAGGCGGCTTTGAAACCCTTCCTGACTTTCTGCTCCAGTTGAGATCTATTAATTTCACTATTAAGCAAAATAATGTGACTAACACAACCTGATGTGACACTTCACAGGGCAACTCGTTGCTCAGAAAATTTAAAATGACAAGAGCTCTGTCACTTTGGTGAAAGAATATGCTCTTTGCAACAGAAATGAAAAAATTAGAACAGCATATACTGTTATCCTGTCCCCTGTAATGATAAAGAAACCAAACATAGAAAATTAGGTACTTGTTTACTAGTTTTATGGCAGTAAAATATTCTAGCCACTTGAGGATTGAAGCATATGGGGTTTTTTGTTAACGTATGTGACAACAGCTGAAGCATATGTCAAGGATGCCATAACCCAGCTCTTCTGTCAAAGGGTCAGAAAGTTGTCTTTCCCTCAGCATCACAGCAGACAGAGATAATTACTTGATGAATCTTCTACCCACCCTCTACCTGATAAATGCAGAAGAGAACCATTCAGAAGAGGTCTTGACTCTCAAGCAATGACATAAATGACACCAACCTGTCTCTACCATAGCTGCAGGAATTTGGGTTGCAAGAATTCCAGTAACTATGCATGCTAAAGAAAATAACATCATTATTTTGCATATATGGAATAAAATTCTTTTCAGCATGACTGGCTGTCTTCCAGGATGAAGCATTTTCCTTTCTGTGGGAGCTTTTGTGTATTTCCTCAGCTGGTCAACAATGTAAGTACCTGTCTGAGGTTTGGTCTTGGTTTTAGACACATTATAGGTATCTGCTTGTTCACTTTTATATCTGATGTTCATCATTTTGGCATTGCTTGCCTCATCAGCCTATTTACTACTGTTTTTTAATTTTCCTCAATGAAATAACTGTCTTAGTGACTTTTGCTTTATCAAAAGATTTTGTTTACTTCCAGTAGGTTATTTTTGTTATTTGAAGGCAATACAGGCCCAAACAATTAAATGTGGCAATTTCAATTACTATTATCCAAGTTAGATACAATTTCTGGTTTTCACCCTGTTTGCATTTTCTAGCTTCTACCTTCAAGCCCTCTTTCCATTTGTAGTCTGTCTGTGTCTTGCACAGATGGAAATGCAGAACTGTGATACTGTTAAATTCTCACAAAATGATGCATTGGAAGAATTTACCTACTGGAGAAGGGAAATATTTCACCCATATATTTCAGATTATTGGATAATGAAAGATGATAAAAGGCAGAAATAGTGTATTTTTTATGAGATCAGCTTAATAGGTTGCCTTCCCTTACAGTTACTAATAATCATCTGCTATAATCTAATAGTGTTTTGCCTCAAGACTTGAAAACTAATGTTTTGAAGTATTTTCCTCTTTCTAATATTCATTTCACCATTTTTTTGTAATTTTATGTATCTTTAACTTTTTTTCCCCAATATTTTAAAGATCTTTTCTTGTTTCAAACACTTGGCTAGGAAGTATTGGTGTTTAAAAGCATTATCTGTCTGCCCTCCTACTCTGATGAAAATGTGTCAAAAGGCAGCTCCTATACTCATATGGTAAGAAAGGGATATTTTCATACAGTTTTTTATTCTTGGTTTTTGTTTCTTGCATTTCCTATGCTGGATATATATGTCGTTTGATGTGATTTAGTAAAAGCTCTCTCCATCACTTAAACTTACTGTTTAAGTGCTATGTGCAATATACACATACCTATAGGGGAGGGTCACACACAATTTCAGAATTTCACAGTATTATCTATTATGGATGCTTTATTGCTTACTTGACCTTCTAAGGGGCTGATCAGGAGCCTCACAGCAGAAAAATATAAATGCTGTACCCGAATGTTCCACCTGGACTCTAAAGTAAACGTATATAAAATCCTATCTCAAATGGTCTGTTTCTTCCTCAGCCTTATCCCTCTGTTAAAACATGTCTCCCGACCAGAAGCTTCTATTCCTTAATTTTTTTTTCTTTACACAAAAAAACTCAGCTCTGCTTGGTAATACTATAAAAGGGTTTAAGACAAACCTACTTCCTGTTTTGGCAGAGTGAGGTCTTCCCTGCAACTTTCCCAGCTTAGAAGTAAATTTACCCAGTCATATATAGGTTTCTAGAATAAATGTCTTTCACTTTAAAGACTGTCCAACCTAACAAAAACTCCTTTTTTGCATCCTAGGGTCAGTTCTTCCTGCTTGTACTTTTCCTCCTGCTGTGCCTGACACCGTCTGCACACTGTCTTCCCTTTACTGAGCACATCCATTTGTTTTGAAGGATGATGTGATGTTTCCTGCCCTCCAGAGATTTCTACTGGCTAATTGATATAAATACTGATCAATGCTCCCTGCTACTTGGCAACATATTTATTTGATAATATGCACAAAATACAACACCATCCATCCTATCAAGGAATGCAGAGTGATGTACAAGGTACTATGTTTGCATTTAGACCAACCTTTTGTACCTCCTTGGCTGACCTCTGCTCATTGAGACCAGCTAGCTTCAGGCACTTGCTCTCACAACACAATGCCATGGGGCTGAAAGAGGTGCCTTGTCCTCCCTGATGGTGCTAGATGCCTGTACATGGCAATTCATGGCTCTTACATGGAGATCCAGGAGCTGCTTAGACACAGCCAGAGGGAAACAACTAGCACAGGGTGTGATCTGCAAATGCCTATTCTGCTTCAGCAGCTTAGTCAGGATCCACTCCATCCTAGTTACTGCACAAAATCTTTTCTTGTGGTAAACATAGTGCTTAGCAAATGAGAGTGGTGAGGTTTTATACACTAGCTTAAAGGTTAGTGCATATTCCAGTTTTCAAGTGTTTTAAATACAAAGCAAGAAGGTAACACAAGAGGGGGTAAATCTCCATTCCATCTGTTGAAATGAGAATACTGATGCTTCAGAGCACACAGGGAAAGCCAGCCAGAGGAACCTACTCTTTGCTAGTTGACAAGGACACTGCTACTGTTATAAAGGGATCAGTTATAGGCTATCTACTGTTGCCTACTGCATACACAAACTCCGTACTCCAGGTGAAGCATCTTAATGATGGGAGAATTATTATGGAAAGTGAACTGAATATTCTGTAACTGATTTTCCTGAAAATCTTTCTGAGATCAGGCTCTGTATGTCTATGGGAGCTATATGTATAATGCAATTCTTACGCTCATTATAGGGAAATTACCAAATATATTCATCTGAGAGAAAAAAAATGTTATTGTCTACCAATGTTCTTGCTACAATAGCATAAATAGGGTGCTGTCTGTAATTTTCTTCTGGTTTGTATAGCTCAATAATCTGATCTTTTAGAGGCATTTTCTTTCTTAGAACCTATAGTTTTGAAAGATTTCTCTGACAAATTAGTCATTTAAATTGACCTAATCTTACTTACAATACAGTGGAACCTGGTAATTAACCCTATGAAGATACTAACAGATGGAAGAAAATCTTATAAACCATGTTGTATTGTATCTAGCCCTGTGGAGGTAAGCTTGCTGTTGCTTTGTCTCTTTGTAACATACACAGGTGGTAAGGGAGCCCTACAATGACAGCAAAGGCTTCTCCCTTTTCCCTTGGCACTTCAACGTGTAAAGAACAGACTACTATCAGTCACCTGTGGTGTGATTGACTTGTGACTGTGGGACATAGCAGCAGCTACAGGACATGTCAAATTAACTCTACAACTGCCCTAGTGAATTTAAAATTAGATGTGATCTGATTTTATATGAGGCTGATGTATGAGAATCCAGTTCTTTTGGGATTCTTTTGGGATCCAGTGACAGAATCATCTTTCTTTTGTTTTCCTCTCTATTCCTGTACGCTCATCAGTCACTCAAAGCGCTGTGCAAAGCTAATTCTTCCAGTGTTCAGAGGCTTTTTCATGTCTAGCTGGGACAGCCAACATTCACTTTCATTTTGCCCTACTTCTTTCAGCCTTCCCACTCCCTTGTGTAGTTTGTATCACCTCTTGGATTAAATAAGAGTCTTTGTTACAAGTCAGTTTTCCTCTCTTCTGTGTTTGGCTGCCTGGTTGTTTCAAACTTGCAGCATAGTCTGAGTAATAATATTTCCCACTGATTAGGTAAAGTGTGTTACAACTTGAGACACGCTGCAAAGACTCTTTGGGAGTATGTGTCTACAAGCAGAATCTCAGGAAAAAAGACTGATAAGCAACACAAAGATTTTGGACTGAGTGGAAGTTAATGTGTGTAGGGGAACCTATAATGACTGCAGAATCACTGTTTCACACAAAACACTCAGCAGAACTGGTCAATAGGGCCTATAAACACCTTTTGAGCTCATAGTCAGTCCACTGTGTTAGGCAAACATAGCCTAATTCCCTCCCCCATTCCCTGCAAGTGAGAAATTTGAATCTGCTAATTGAATATCCTGTTTCCCTGCAGAGGCTTATTATAGCTTAGAAAACAAGAATGCAAATGGATAACTATAGACCTTTTTCTGCAAGTGGGAATGGCTTGCCCTGGTGTGGATAATAGAGTTGCTATCCCTATCTGTTTGCCTTCTGAAGTAGCTCTAGAACTTCTATAGTTAAGGTAAATGGGGAATTTAGTTCATGAGTTTAGGGATTAGAAAAGTGGAGTTTCTAAGGCCAGACTGGTGCAGCAATACTGCTGCAAAAAAAAAGTTTTCCCTTTGGCTGATTTTAAAACACACAGCTATCAACTTATTGGCAGATCTTAATCTGTTTCATGGGCACCTCTGTCAGCAGCAGAAGAGAAAGGAATAGGCAAAGATGAGCTGCAGTCTGGCCAGTCTTCAGAAAATCAACTATCATTCTTGTGAGGGAAGCTCTAGTTTCCCTCATGAGCACTACTGCAAGCCAGGAGATCACACTGTACTTCAGTGCCAGTGTGGCTTTGAGGCATATAGCCTTTAAGTTGTTCAGAAGCTCTGACTTTGAGAATACTACAATTTCTAATTATAGTTGATTACTTTTGAGGTACCCTTGTATTTTTTATGTGGTGCAAGTTGCTTTGGTACAAGTGACTTGGAATGGAACTTTGTTACGCAGTTATTATCAGGGTCCCAATGTACACACTAAAGAATAAAAATAGCACCCTTTGTTAATTTTGCTTATGTCTGATTACACTTTGACCATATTTTAAGAAAGAAAACACAAACATTTTCTTTATTTTCTTCTTAATGAATTTTGTGAATTGTACATATTTTAGGAGGGTATGTGAAGCTTCCACTTCTTATGCTTCTTGATTCTTCTGAATGCTATCTTTTACCCATTTCATAATGCGCCAAAATATTTGTAACATGAAGGATTTGTTCTTGTCAGAAGGTTCAGAATGCAATAGATCCCATGGTTCTTCAAATCTTTTTTCCCAGTTCACATTTTGAAGGACACCACTAATGATACTTTTCCTTTGAAAATTAATAGCTCCAGAACAAATGCAAAAGGTGCTAAAAAGTTGTCTGCTTGCTACAGACAAGAAATAAATAAAATAAATACAAAGGGATGTACTGGTAAATTAGAAGAGTAAATATGTGCAGAGTCAGTTTCAAAGTCTGCACAGAGATGTTTGCAGCGATTTCAGTATAAATTTTGAATATTTTATATTATACAGGGAATCGAGATTGTAACATTGTCTGAGATATAGCTGAGAGGTTTTGGAATGTGTTCCTAACTATGCTTTTTATTTCACCCCAGTAGCTAACCACTGCATTCTAGCAGGTACTTAGTTCATATGAGATAATATACTGTAAGTCACTGTTAATTTCATTATAGTAATTGATTAACAATTCATTTTAGTGGTTTTTTTTTTTTTAAGTATATTTGTGCCCTTTGAACCAGGAAGCAAGTTAACATATAAAAAAAATTGCTTCTTAGTTGAAATTTTAATTTTGATGAAAAGGAGACTTTTTAACCTGAAAATGAGATGTTTCATTGTTCACAGGAGAGAGTGAAAAAAACAGTATTTTTTGTCACTGACCTAAATTTTTCATAAAAAAATTTTGCTTGCATGCTTTTTTGTTGCACATTTCTTATGAGGAAATAGACTATACAGTCAGCTAGAAACATGATTGTGTCTGAGCTGTATGTAGAAATGCCAGTGACAATGTTCATTGTCTTGAGTGATCAGATGTAGTCCCTGACCGGGAAACAAAAGGATGGGGGAATAACCTGAAGTGTCCAGCCCCAAGGGCTCTCCTCTTCCCTGTGTGTCAGCAGCAAAGGCATTCTTCAGCATCAAAAGTTGTTGTTATTAAAGGGAAAACCAGACAGTTCTGAAAAGAAGAACAGATTATGGAACACAACTGTTTGTGAAACTGGAGTTGTCTTAATGGCACAAAGCAGCTAAAGTTTGCTTTCCTCCCTTAACTTCTCTTCAGGATAATTACTATTTCCTGGAACTTGCTGAGCTAGTATCCATTGCACTGCTAAGTGTGGGGCCAAAATAACTTGGAGTGTGAAATATCGAAGGATGGGAGCTTGGAGGAGTTCATTAAATTACCTCCTAGTTCATCCTCTGCTCTATAGCTCCATAAGGCAGTTTAGTTTCCTTGACAGTCTGACCTTTCTGTTTAATAGGTTGGGTTGCCACAGAGATGGTCTTCTGGGGCTTTTGAAGCCAGAGATATTTTGTGCTTAGTAAGACACACTAAACTTCCATTTGTACTCATTCAGATCACTTTTAGATGTCATTCACATATGGCACTTATCCTTGGTTGTCCAACCTTGCTGATTTCTTTCTTGATTTTGTAATGCATTTCATGCCCAGATAACTTCCAGAAGAAAAGTCAGGATCAGACATGGAAAAGTACAATGACTTTAGGCAGTGTCTCCTTTTTACTTTCCCCATTTCTCAGAGAATCAGTAAAGGTGTGAATACCCTCCCTACCCTGCCACTAGAGCGCTCAGTAATGTCTCCAGTATCTTTCCTGAGAGGATAACTTACCCTTTCTAAACTCAAGAATAAGATCTTACGTTTAAGAACCGATACGCAACTTTCTGCTGGTCCTACTGTATATCTGGTTTGACATATAAACAGGTATACATCTGTATAATTTTAATTTTTTTAAGGCTCTAATATTCGAAATACAGAACTGATCATCAGGGGATATATGTGTATGGTTTTGTTTGCTGAAACTTGGAAAATGCCTTTGTTCTATGTTGCATTTTTAGAACAAGCTGCCAGGAAAAGTAGGGAATAAAAAAATGTTTGCAAAAAGCAGTACACTGTACAGCACATACCAAACAAGAGCAACATTAACAAATTAATTGTTTATGTTAATAAATTAATTAATTTTGGTTGTTAATAAGTAACAAAATGTTGGCCATATCATTCCTAACTGCATCAAGTGTCAGAAATAGCAAGTAGTCCAATCACATCTAGAAATAATTAATGGGAATACTGTAGTAAATTAACATAACAAATAACACTATAATTACAGGAATGATACATACAATTACTAAGAAGCAATCACCATTAGGAAGAGAGATGTTACTGCATTCGTATTTAGATAATTCACAGCTGTACTACTCACTGAAAGTTATCCCAAGACAGACGGCAACCAACCAGTATTAGAAAATATCAAATCAGTATTCTCAGGATACTGGGTAACCAAAGTGGGGTTGGAATTTATTTATTTATTTTTTTCTCCTTAGTGAATGGTTAATTTGTTCCCAAATCCACCATTGAACACAGAGTTTTGTTTGTCCCAGTGTTCATGATTCTCATCCAGCATTTCAGAAGGCAGAGCACTCTGAATAAACAAGGGCTACATTTTTTAATCAGTACTTGAATCCTCCTTACCCACCTCATCCAAATGCATCTCACCATGTGTTACTCTTTTTCTGTGGAAGGGTTGAGTAAGTGGCTCTAATCATCTCTGTTGGATCTATGAATGCATTGTTTTTCTGCTCTATGTAAACAATTTGAATGTGTAAATACTGGAACTCAGATCTTCTGCTTTTCTGTTCTAATCTCTGGGATAGTCCAGTGCTCATGTGAGACATTTCACACATATCTAATTTGAGTTTTTCCAAAAGATTTCTAATTTTTTTTTTTTTGTCCTTCTAAAAGGAAGGACAGTTAAGCCATTCATCTGAAGTGAAGGATCTAAGTTCAGATCTCTTCTTCCTCTAATGCAGGGGAGGGAGCAGAATCTATCTTTTCTTACATTCTCTACATTCTAATAAACTGAGTGGAATATTGAGAAACAATACCCTTAATTATGTCCTCTTGGAGTTTTGCCAGTCTATGGGAAATACTTAAACAGTCATTCTGATCTCTGTGGAAAGCTGGGCCCTTGTACATGTTACCAGTATTTCAGTAAAATTCTCATTTCCCATCACTCAAATATATTTTATTTACCCAGGGGGAAAACAAACATTTCACAAAAATATCCTAACTATGTAACAGTACATTATTAACGTATGTTCCTTCAATTTTCAGTCAATTCTATAGTTATATTGCAATTGTTACACTTTCAGGACACTAACTATAACAAACTATACTAGAATTCAGTAAGGGAAAACACAGGATCAGTTGTAGGCTGCTTACCTCTATTTGTAATGAGGTTCTAGACATTTAAAGGACTCCATGCCAAAAGCTGTAGAAGCAAGATTAGGTTTTCAGTTCATTCTTCATTTTACTTTTTATTTCAAATGTTGTCCACGTTTTCCATTCATTTGTCATGAAAGAGTTGGGATTAAGAAGAAATAAAATACTTACTTCCATGAAAACACAACAGAGTTCTGTGTATTCTATATATAACACAGTTTCCCTATGGTCAGCTCAGAATTGTCACACATGAGAACCTACAGAAAATACAAAATAAATTAAATGTGGACAAAGAGTGCAAAGTGGGCATTGACAGAATTTAAAATGAGCTTTCACACTTTGAGAGGAAATCAAAATATGCTTTCAGTAATATTCATGGATAATATAATGCTGGTGTTCCTTAATTAAATCACATAAAAAAAACCAAACCCCATGCTATGCTGCTTTGCTTTGCCCACAGTATGAAATTCTCAAATGGTTTCTATTGTTACAACAGTAGTCTCATATTCTTACATAATAGTTAAAAATAAATGTTACAGGGTCTATTGATTTTGTCCAACTTTCAGTTCCTGCTTTAGTTAAGTAAAGAAACCAGCCAGGCTCCCTGTACTGAAAAGATAAACACTCCACAGAACAGTTCAGAGCACCTCAGTTAGAATCCTCTGAACCACTCTGAACCTACCCCAGCCTGCTGATGATAAAGGCAACCTGCAGACGCTGCCTAGGCAACTGGACAATTTGAATGGCCAAAACTGAGTTGTATCAATGCTTATCCCCATTTTAACATCCAACATGAGCACACTGACTTTGAATAGCAATGAATGTTAAGTAACCTATTGAAATAGCCTTGAGTTCATAGTGTCTGCTTTTTCCTTATTTTTCACTTCCTTGAGTTTCTAGTGTCTGCTTTTTCCTTATTTTTCACTTCCTTTCTCTCATACTTTGCTAGACATGTAGAACAAGATTTTAAAAGTTATTTAGGTGCCTAAGAGGCAAACTGGTATCTAACGGGATTTTCAAAAGTGCTTAAGTGCTGTTGGAGTTTTGTACAAAATAGAAGATCTTCAAAGGAATCTAGGAAGAGAATTTTCCTTTAGACCAGGGAAAATCAGAATTTTTGGAAACCCCATGTATCACCCACCTGCTCTTTAATACCTAAACATCTCTACAAGTCTGATCTAGAGCCTTCTGCAAGGATTCTCCTTCACACTGCCATACTGATGTTTTCCATAGATTTAGCCAGAAAACTCCAGAGGTGTGTAAACTCCCCAAGATTATTTTTAAGTTCAGAGATGTGTTTTCTTTCATTGCTGTTGCAGCATGCTGTGTTTTGTTATACATTTGAGCAGCAGGATTAGAGTGAGACAAAAAAATGGGTCATCAAAATGGGCCAAGGGGGCTTACTCCTCCTCAGCTTGATAATAAAGTAGAGCTGTGTATACATAAAATAACAGAAGTAGATCAAAACCCTACTCATAAAGCGTAAAGCTGGAGCTTATGTTTTGACTTTTCCAGGGCCTCTATGCTGTATTTTGCATTAGAACAAAACACAGTCTGTTTCTTGGGTTTTTGTTGGGTTGTTTTTTTTTCCAAGCCGAATTGGTACAGCAGATCAAGTACCTCCTTTTATCTGCCACAATCCTTCATTTGGCATTTCTGCTTGTATTTGCTACCATAAAGGATTCCTTGGGGCATTATTCCTGGTTATTCAGGGACCAATGTAATCATGAGCAATGTGATAAAATATAACCTGCTAGGCAGCAGAAATCCAGCTCTACAGCAAAGTCTGCCAGTTCTGCTGGTCTGAAACTGTAGCTAGCCAGGTTTTACTCTAGAGTAATAGGAAAGGCCACAACACTTTTTCTGGAGAGGAGTCTTTCCTGTCTCTTTAAAGAACTTGAGAAGGGTATCTTTTGTAAATAGAGAAACATCACCCACTTGCCCTACTAGCTTTGCAAAGAATAAACTCTCCTGTGGAGCAGGCTTGAGAGCTTGGACTTGGTTTCTGTGTAGGAAAACTAATGACTGTGGTAAACACCCCAGATATAAATCGTCATTCCTAGGAGATTTAAGCCTTCATTATGTCTAAGTACTTCAGGTTACACCACCCTTGTTTTCTTGCTGAACTGCTTACTGTTGTCTGTAAAACTCCAAACAGCTCCAAAACATTGCTGGCAGGCCAGCATATTTCATTTACATTCTTAGAGGAAGAGCCACTTACAGATGTTCTACTAGTGACATATATCTTCTGGTTGTGTATCACTAGGAATACTTGCCCACGAAAGAAATTGAAATGCTTTTTAATAATGACTAAAGCACAGTAATTGCAACAGAGAACTATTGACTTGCCTAGTTCCCTGAGTACAGCATCTTGTGGTTAACTTTCGGAGCTTAGTTGGCACTCAGACATGAAGAAAGGCAATCACTCAGGTCAGAAGGAAAATCCTAACAGAGACAGAATAGGCACTACAGATTGCAAGAAAAGAGTCAAGACAGGTATATGTTAGATTTACTTTGTTCAAGTTCAATTTAAACTAAATTTCTCCCATGTAGAAACAATAGAAGGCAGAAAGGAAGGACCAGGTTTTAGAAGGATTGGAAGCATGATTTGAAAATAGTAAACAATATTCTGACTTTGTCCTGGGTTCAGCTGTAACAGTTATTTTTCTCTTTCTTCGTAGCTGGTGTAGTGATGCGTATGCTGCTACTTAGATCTGACTATTTGTATTGTAAATCCATCACTACAAAAACTCACAGTTGTCTGCTTTTCTGTATTATGTTGAACATAGGAAAAGGGAGATTAGTGCTCTTTTCATTTACCCCCTAGTTCCACACTCCTTTCTGAAGAGTCTGGAAATGCATCAAAATCCTGCTCTTGAACTCAGAAGAATGTCCAGTAGGAATGTCTTGAGGACAGTATAAAGAGCTAATGCTATCTACTACCCAGAGGTAGGTGATGCAGATAAAAAGAGATATTTTTCTGCCCAGCTCACCACCAGCTTCAGAAGCAGCAAACTGTTTCTTTTCTTCAGAAATAATTAAAAAATAGGAAAAAAAAAGAGTACTGATTAAATATATACTGCAAGAGTCACTAAATATAAAAAAAAAATTAAAAATCATAGAATATTATTTTACTCCTGGAATTCAAATGAGTAGATGAATTTGGGATTCTCAGTAATTCCTTGTCCTGTAGTTGCTGGAAAAACTACCACACTGAGGAAATAGGCTCCAGGAGGCTACTTCGTGGTTTTCTGAAACTTGCTCAGACAAAGCACAGAGAAACCAACCGCTGGGAGAATTATTCCAAAGGACTTCTGGTGCTGTCATCACCTTACAAGTCTTTAAAGTGCTAGAATCTCCAATTAAGAGCACAAAAAAAGCTTCTTTTTTTTTTTAAGGGTGGACTGGTTAACACATGTCCTTGCAAACTGGGAGACTCAAGGACATACAATAAGTCCTAGATGTCCTCTGTTTATTGTGCACCATCTAGTACTACACAACTAACATATAGTTAGGAGAAAATATGTAAGAGGAAAATTTTGTTCCCATGGCTGAGTTCTGTTATCAACTAACACCACCCTCTGTGATCTGGGTTGGGGTATTTTTATTTCTTTTTTCTTTTTCTTTTTATCCCTTCCCTCTCAGTTTATGTCTTGTTTTATAGCTAATTAGTAAAATTCAACTCTTCCTTGCAAAAACTTCGATGTGAAAATCCACATATTTTTTTTTTTTTCTCAGTTCTGTCTTGAGCTGGGCAGAAAGTCTGGTCTGATCACCAAAAATAACATCTTTACTTCACAATATAATTATAATCGAGAAACAAGCTTGTTTCACCATGTCTGACAAGCAAAGCTTTTACTCAGGCTGGAAAACAATTATCGGCGATGAATTCTTATTAAAAGGAATCTATGGTGCTAGCAGTATTAAGAGAATTTTTAATTAAATTCATTGCATTCCTGTGTTCCTCCTGAGCTCAAAACAATCTGAAGTTATTTGTGTTTAGGTTTGCAGATTTCTGTAGGCCTCTGCTATGCTAATTGTATTAAGCCCCCTACTAGTAAAACATTTGGAGGAAACAGACAGGGGTGTGAGCAAGGACCAAAAATAATAGCAAGGGAGTAGGAAAATGTAAGATGAATGCAGGTCTCAGAATTCTTGCAGCAGGCAAGGTATGGAAATATCTATTCTGGTGTCACTATTTCAACAACAGCTAATGTGGGTCCTTGTTTTGGAGTAGCTATTTTGATAGATTTCCAGCAAACATTAGGCTTCAGAATAAAAGAATGCTCAGTTGCATATTAAGAGCATTGCGTCTATTCTCTTTTTGGCCATGGAGAGAGGACTCTGTACAACAAATATGGATGCTTAAAAGCCAGTGTACTAGCAGGACTGGCTCAACAGATGTAGCGGTCCTGCAATATCTACTTAGTCCAATAATGAGATCAAGCATATCTGGCACAGGAATACTGCAAAGAGACGCTAAAATGGTTTGTCATTTAAAATAAAAGACGTTCAAAAACCTTTAAAAGATTTTTACTGCACTGAATGTAGATTCTGATTAATACAAGAATTTTGCATACTGCTCTATAATCATGATATGAACCAGCACTTTCTTTGTTAAAACTATATTCCTGTCATGACTTCAGGCCAGCTTGAGCTGACTCAATATGCCTGGTAAAGGAAGAAAAATATTGCAAATTTGTTTCAGTGTGTATATATTATGCTTGTGTATATATTATGCTTCTTCGTATTAAAAGTTATTGCACTTTTTATTACATAAAAATAGAAGCAGAGGTTACAAAAAACACAAGTCATTCTTGGGAGTGGGGAATTGAACATAGTTCATCCTCCTATCAGTTAAATGCTTTTATCACTGGGTCAGAGAATCGATTGTCGTTATGCATGTTCTTTCTTCCTCTGCTTCCAGTTAATCCTCTAATATTCCAAGCAAAGATGAACATTTTTTTTATCTCATTTTTAAAATACATTATACCTTAATAATTTCAGACTGACCTTAGTGAGTCAAAGATGTGAGTTTAATTCCTGTCAGGAATAGAAAGGATTTGGATGCAGGTATACCACTGCCTATCTAAATCTCATAACTGCTGAACTGTTGACTAAAATTGTTTGGCCTTGATTTGAGGGAAACATTTGACCACAGATTTTGTCAGAAAGGACTTAGGCTGCATTCTTCACTGGAGGCCTGAGTGCCATGAGTGCTGAGTAAAGTGTAGTAGGTCCTTACAGCTCAGAGATGCCTTGAGAGGGGAGGATTCACATGGTCTCATCAGCCAAAGAAGGCTACCTTTTTTTAGCGCCCTTGCAAGAAGACCCCAGCTTCTCCTTTTAAAAGCATGTAACAGGACTTGGTAAGATTCTGACCACCCACGAAAGCAGATGGAAAGGATAAGTCATTTAGCTCCTGGGGTTGCAAGTGCAGACTTCCTTTGCTCCTCTGCAAGAAAGCAGAGTGGAATCATCTTGGCAGAAAGGTTATCAGGCTCTAGCTCAAGCCACTGGCTGGACCACATTAGTAGAACACATTTCCATGTGCTGTAGTCCTTGCTCATCATGTTGACTTTGCTGGATCTTTTTTTCTGAAATAGCTGATGCTTCCGCTGTATCGTATAAAGCTTGTAGCTCAGGGCTATGGATTTTGCTTTCATTCACCCATTTCATTTCCTTTCTAAATTTATTTTTTTTTTCTTTGGAGACTATGGGAGTTGGGATTTTAAATGTTATTAAAACCTGATCATCAACCACGCAACAGTGTGTTTACCTTTGACAAGAGCAAAGCTGCCATGAACACCCTTAAAGAGCAAGTCTGAATGCAAGTTCTTCTGTGATATGCAAGACAGAGAGATGGTGATTCTGTGTGTTTCCTGAGTCTGATGGTAAATGTTACGTATTCTACTGTTATAATTGATCAAGGTATCTATACTAGCACTTTATAATTCCATATTTTGTTATGCTAGCCAGTGATCTATATCTCTAGGCAACTGGAAAAAAACATAATTTCTTCCTTTCCCCCAATTGTCCAGTAAGAAGACAGGCTGAGAATGTTCAGCCTAGAGAAGAAAAGGCTGCATGGAAACCTCATAGCAGCCTTCCAGTATCTGGAAGGTGCCTACAAGGATGCTGTAGAAGGACTTTTCATCAGGGACTGTAGAGATAGGACAAGGGGAAATGGATTTAAACTTGAACAGGGAAAGTTCAGGTTAGATAAAAGGAAGTTCTTTACTGTGAGGGTGGTGAGGCACTGGACCAGGTTGCCCAAAGAAGTGGTAAATGCTCCAACCCTGGCAGTGTTCAAGGACAAGTAGGACAGAGCCTTGGGTGACATTGTCTAGGGTGAGGCATCCATGGCAGGAGGGGTTGGAACTAGATGACCATAAGGTCCTTTCCAATCCTAACTATTCTATGATTCTATTCTATGATTCCTTGCACAGCTTCATATGAGCCTTTTTTATTTAATATATTATTGTTAATGGAAACAGATAATATTTCATTTTCTTGGAAATTTGTTGTCACAATTTCAAACATAGAATTTCTCTTACCCTGTTTAAACTGAGTGGCTTTTAATGTGCAAGAAATTGTGTTTTCCCTCATCATGACTTGTAAAAGTAAACACACCATTGTCTGCACAATTCTTTTTTAATATCATAATGGATATGCTAAAAAATTAGTAGAATAGCATACTAACATGCATAGAAATACTTCATGGTTTCATGCTCTTGTCCTGGGTTCAGCTACAGCAGTCATTTTTTCTCCTTCTTAGTAGCTGGTGCAGTGCTTTGTTTTTGACTTTCAGCCTGGGAACAATGCTGATAACACCGATGTTTTTAGTTGTTGCTAAGTAATGTTTACTCTGACCAAGGACTTTTCAGTCTCATGCTCTGCCAGGGAGGAGGGAAAGCCAGGAGGAAGCAGAGAGAGGACACCTGACCCAAACTGGCCAAAGGGATATTCCATACCACAGCATGTCATGCCCAGTATATAAACTGGGGGGAGTTACCCGGAAGGCCCAGATCGCTGCTCGGGTCGGGCTGGGTATCGGTCAGTGGGTGTTGAGCAATTGTATCCTCTCCCCTTGTTATTTCCCTTATCATTATTATTGGTATTAGTAGTGGTTTTGTATTATACCTTAGTTACTGGACTGCTGTTATCTCAACCCATGGGAGTTACATTCCTCCGATTCTCCTCCCCATCCCTCCAGGAGCTGGGGGAGGAAGAAGGTGGGGAGTGAGCAAGCGGCTGCATGGTTCCAATTTACTAACTGGGCTTAAACCACAACACCTCTACAACACAGAGAAGTTTTAATGTTAAAATTTACTTGTTTGTTACCTATTAATATGCCATTTCACAAATAAACACCAAAGAGTTCGTTCCTAAATCTCTGCATTCATGCCATGTGTCTTCAGCCATTGCTAAATCAGTGGAAGTCTTGAATATGGGAAGTCTACAGTTCTTACTGAATTTTAAAATGTTAAATCAGTGCTATTTCCATATTGGTCTTACCTGAAACATTTACAGTAACATGTTATTTTCTCTGCCAGAAATCAAATGTATTCCATATAGTATAATGAAGAACTAAAGTGTGTTTATTTCAAATATAAAAGAAAATGTTCTGTTCAACACTTTCAAATATTATTTTGTATGTATGAATATAGTATGGATAAACACACTATCTTTGCCAGAAGATAATCACAAGCTTTGAAACACCAGAGCAATAAATCTTGCAAGGATGCTGTGAGTAGACCTTCTCACAAAAAAAGAAAAAAGGGATTACAGTTTAAATTATAAATAATAATGGGTTCAATCTAGTATTGCTGAAAAGAAATAACCTTTTTTATTTCTAAATATATGTTTTAAATATTATGCAATCTATGCTTATTCAGCTATACCAAAGCAAATACTGCTATTGCAGTCCTTTTATAACTAAAAATATGTCTTCAGTAAAAACGAAGCTATTGTCTCTGAGAATTGTGGAAGGAGAAACAGATCCAAACTAAGTTGAAAAGCTACAGACCCACAGACATATTTTATGCAGCAGATCACTGTTATATATGAGATGGTAACTTCTTTCTGTGTGTTAACAAAGCTGTACGGGCCGGGAGCTTTGACAGCCTGTTCTCATTTCTATCCTTTCTTTTTCATAAATGAATTTAACTCCTGAAAATATTAATTTTAAATGTATAGGAAGGACATGGAGACACTACAAGACAGTGGTCTAAAGTGTCCCTTCATTATATTTGTGTCTTGTGGATTTTTTTATTGATTTTTTAGGGAGAACATGCTGACAGAAAACATATATACAGAAAAAAACCCTGCCTTTAATCTATATTTATCTAGGTTACTCTTCTTTCAATGACAAAAATATTTTAATTTGTGTCATCTACATAAATGCATTTAGAGAAAGTTTTCTGACACCAAAATTACACAAAAGTATAAATTCATAATCATAAATTCTACAGTCCTGGCTATATTATGTATGTTTAGTGTAATCACTAAGGATGCTGTAACAGATGCAATATTCACTAAAATGTCTCTATACTGGGTAATACATTATTTTTTCTGTTAAGTATTCCAATTTCTATGTGAATTCCATTTACATGTGAAAAAGTACATTTTGTAAAATGGTTTCCTATGAGAAATTAGTTTCTAAAATATTATCAAAACTTTTCGTGCTTCAAACCTGTTGTCATAAATCAAGTCCTGAAAATAGATGAAAATCAAATGCATAATATATATTAAACTATTGAATATTTGGAAACATCTTATTGTTGTTATAGGTTCATAAAATAAACCCATCCTGTATTAATAAGGAAAAGGTGCCATCATGCTCTGCAGGTGGGATACAGCACATCAAATCAATTAGCTTTGTGTTTCAAACTGTAAATAAAAAAATGGATATCATTGTACTTCAAGTACAACCTTGGGTGACCATGCTTATTTGGGAATAGTCCCCATCTGAGAAAACTGAGAAAATGTGTAAGTATGTGTGGACTGTGAGGTCAAGGAACTTTTATTTCAAAGTGGATAATGAGCAAAAAGGGAAGTGATAAATAAAATTCACAGAGACACAGACCTGATAAACCACAATGGAGGCCATGACAAAGAGTGACAAGTTTAAGCCACTATAGATAGAGCATAGTCTTGGGCTATGTAAGTGATAAGAACCTGAGCTTTACAACTGGTAAGGCAGAAATAAGACAAACATAAGGATTTGGGAATTTGAGGGGGAGGGGCTGTGGGACTAGGCAAAACTTACTGAGGAATGTTTAAGGGGCAGGAACTGGTAAGGAAAAATAAAGAGGAACACGTATTACAGGAGCTGGTCATGTGTAAAGAGTTGCCAGTCACTCTGATCACTGCTGCCATCCTACCTTCTTACTAAATCCTTTCTTTATTGTCTTTCTATATAAACTCACTCTTCAACCCTTGTGTGAATACTGCAAGGTCTATGAGCCAGCAACTGGAGAGGCTAGAGTGGTTGACAAATACCAGTGACAGCAATAAGACCGTGGAGACAGCAGCCCATGCATTCATGGCCCCAGTTACTGGAAGGGATGAGGGGCTCAGCATCACCTCTGAGGGACTGGGAGACACTTGGGACATAGAGGCCTGTGTGTTTGGTGTGGAGCAGCTGCAGTCAGACCTCAGGCCATGGGGGGCCCTTGTGCCTGTGGTGACAGCAGCTGCAGTATGTGAAGGTCCCAGTACTAGCTGGGATAGGGTGCTACATACAGGACAGGGCCCATGAGTCTGTGTGGAAGTAGACTCTGCCTTCGTATCTTCGCCTAACCCAGTGTGTCTGTGTGTGTGGGCGAGGTGGCAAGTAGGTGCTCCACATCCATGCAGAGGGTTCATAGAATCACAGAATCAACGAGGTTGGAAAAGACTTTTAAGATCAACCATTACCCCAGGACTGTCAAGACCACCACTAAACCATATCACTGAGGGTCTCATCTACACTGTTTTTGAATGCTTCCAGGGATGGTGATTCCACCACTCCCTTTGGCAGCCTGTTCCAATGCCTGATTACCCTCTCTATGAAGAAATTTTTCCTAATACTCAATCTAAACCTCCCCTGGTGCAGCTTGAGGCCATTACCTCTTGTCTTATTGCTTGTTACTTGGAAGAAGATACTGACCCCACCTCACTACAACCTACTTTTGGGTAGTTGTAGAGAGGGATAAGGTCCCCTTGAGCTTTCTTTTCTCCAAGGTAAACAACCCCAGGTCCCTCAGCCATTCCTTACCATACTTGTGCTCCAGAACCTTCACCAGCTCCGTTGCCCTTCTCTGGACCTGCTCTAACACCTCAGTGCCTCTGTTGTAATGAGGAGCCCAGAAATGAACACAGGATTCGAGATGTGGCATAACCAGTGCCCAGTACAGGGGGATGATCACTGCCCTGGCGCTGCTGCCACACTATTTTTGATGCAGGCTAGGATGCTGTTGGGCTTCTTGGCTTGCCGGGCGAGCCTGGGCATAAGCTGGCTCTTGTTCAGTCAGCTGTCAATCAGCACCCCCAGATCCTTTTCCAGCCACTCTTCCCCAAGCCTGGAGCATTGCATGGGGTTGCTACGATGCAAGTGTAGGACCCGGCACTTTGCCTTGTTGAACCTCATACAACCAGCCTCAGCCCATTGATCCAGCCTGTCCAGATCTGCAGAGCCTTCTTATCCTTCAGCAGATCAACACTTCTGCACAACTTGGTGTCGTCCACGAATTTACTGAGGGCTCACAAAATCCCCTCATCCAGATCATCAATGAAGATATTAACACTAGCCCTAGCACTGAGCCCTGAGGGTCACCAACTAGATATGATACCATTTACCATCCTGCTGGTACTGAAGGGGGATGAGTGAGTGTGGAGTGTGTGTGAGACAAGTTCATGTGTGTTTGCTAGAGACTACCAAGCTGGACCATCCAGCAAGTGGGAGATGAGCGGAGCAGGTAAGAGTGCCTGGGATGTGGGCAGAGTTAATGGTCAGACAAAGGATGCTTGTGCTCAAAGGATACGTGAATGTATGTATGTGTGTGTAAACTCAGAGAGTGGGAACACTTGTGTGGACTTCAGGCCTTATTAGCTGAACAAGAACAGGAATTGTCTGTCTATGGGTATGTGTTACATCAGTTCTGGTAACTGACATACACCCAGTACATGTGGGTGCTATTAAATGTCACATTGTGCATTGCTGGTGAAAGTCATGTAGAGAGCTGTGTCAGTGTCCTCTGTGTGTGTCTGGGATGCACACTCAGCCTTGCTGCTGGTTGAACTTCTGAACAGGAAAACGGCAGCCATGCCCATAGTCCCAGGATGGATAAACCAGGGCCTCCAGGCATGCCAGGCTGGGTGCCAGCAGCCAGGTAGGAGGAACCCCCTGGTCCTCAAGCCCATCAAAGGTAGTGGCCATTACAGCATCCCTTAGAAGAATTAATGTCTATGGAAAGGCAGGTGATCTGTTAATAAGCATAATAGCCGCTTTCTCAACAAAGCAGCTCCTCTGTCAGTTTTGCAAGATTCCACAATTACAAGGAGCAGAAGCTGAGCATTTGCAAAAGCACTTACTAGACAAAAGACTGACATAGGTTCATGCTATGGATTGTTACAGACTTGAAAGTGTCAAACTTCTTACACCAGGTAGTGAAAATGTGTACTGTTTTATTATACAAATCCATAGCAACAGCCAGGAATGTTTCTATATCTGTCTGTCCAGGTTGACATCAATGTAACTACATTGTTTTGGCCCTTGTTGTGTGCTTGCAACACTGAAACTTTTCCTGACATTATTGAAAACAGTCTTTTTGATTTACAAAGGAAGCCAGTTATGTTACAGAATGAAATAGCTACATTTGCTTTCTTTGTCATGAGGAATTTGATAAGGTTGACACTTGAAACTAGCTAACAGTTAATTTTTTAAAGGCAGAAAGTGGAGGCCAGTCAAGCTGAAGTCATTTGTGTTTAAAATATGGAAGATAGTCTTTTACTGTATATACTCAGATGACAAGAGTGGGTGGGAAAATAGCTTACACCACTGAATAGGAAGTACTTTATTCTTTTATTTTTTTTAATTAAACATACATGGACAGCAGTGATGAATACATTCAAGCTCATGGCACAAAACACCTTACTACAGCTTGCTTTGGGGAAAGCAAAAAGCTTGGGTACTTGAAGTATTATTTTAAATTTGTTGGATATTGTACTATTGGAAATTTGATTAAACAAAGAAGAATAATGCCAATTTGTAGGTCTCAGGTCTACTGTATGAAGAACAATAAAAAAGCACTGATACGCCAATAAACCACTTAAGCAGTCTGAAAGTGGTGGAGGGGTGTTGACTCAAACTATCCAGTATGAGATTCAATCTGTCACAGAAATAAGAGTGAAGATTTAATTTGAGATATTAAAAGAATAGTTCTCTGTATTATGACACCCAGTTGTGAACTTTATTAAAATGCTAACAATAGCCTGCAGTTACTACACAAAGGAATGTAATGATAGATTCTTTTCTGTGTGTGGAATTGGAAGAGTGATAGACTTTTAAAAAACATTTGTAAAAAACTGCTTTGTTTTTATTGTTTCCTAGAAAAGGCAACATGACTGCAAAACATAGTACCCAATGGAAGGAATATTATACCTCAGAATTGAAGTGTAGCATTATGGATCTTCACTGCATCATTTTTTTATTTTATTATTTTTTTTTTCGAATAAAAGAGTTGGTTTGAGCAAAATCTGCACACTTTCATAAAAATTAAAATATGTGAAAACTCAGATCTATAAAGAAGAAATACCATAAACAGTTTTAATATTCTTTGGAGATGGGCATACTTACATGAAACTACCTAAATAATGTGGTTCATGTGCAACCTGCTATATCTAGTATTTCTCATACATGTTTTGCATCTGTAACTTCATCAGAAAATAAAAAATGAAACATAAAGTAGCAGAGACTGGGAATTTGAAATAGGATAGCTTTGTTTATTCTGATATTACTGGGTTTTTGTTTATGAGATTATTTTCTTCACATAAATACAATTTCCTCCAAATGCTGAGACTTCACGTTAATTTATTCATGCTATAATGAACATATGTGATGTGTAATAATATTTTCATGCGCCTTCATAATGTTATTCAAAATAACACTTGCTGTGTCAGATCTCTCCGATATAAGCAAAAAGAAGAGAAAAGAAAAGCCTTGGATAAAACAGATCAATAAATGATTTGCTGTAATGGCAGCTAGGTGACTCTCTAGGGTCAAACTCAGGAAAAAAAAGTTTTACTGAGGCATTTTAGCATCTAATCACTTGGTGACACTTCTATTTTTTTTTAAAGTTGTCCTTTTGTCTGAGGTATGGCTGGAACGTGGACACTTATTACGACATGGTCTATTTTTTCTGACAATTAGAAGAGTATATATGGAGTAGAAAACAAAAGAAACTTCACTGTACCACAGTTCAAGGTCACTTGTGAGAGATTAACAGTTCTTTGCTATTTGATGAGCATTCTGGAGAAAAAACCAAGCAGATGAACACAAAGAAACTTCAACCAACCAAATTAAAAAAAAACCCCACTTATTTGCTCTAATTCATGACAAGTAGTAAATTATTATATGCTGTAAACTTTAACTAAGTCTTCTTAAAATTACAGGAAAGTAAAAATTATATCCTAGATATCTGGAGTACTTTCTAGAAGTTTAAGGGTGACTTTAAAAGTTTAAGAGTGACTTTAAAAGTTTAAGGGCTCTTCAGAAGAATCCTTGGTTGTGGTCACTCTGTGTTAGTGACATCTGTGCTGCCTCATTTTGTACCCAATGTGTTTTATGGGAGTTATGTTATTGACTTCAAACACAAGACAGACAGATCAGAAGTTCATGTTTCTGAATGAATTTCAGACACATACATAATAATGACTTGTATGACTTTAAAAGAAAAATAATAAAACAGGTGAAACTAGGCAGAGATGATGAAAAATTGCAGCCAGATTAGGCCACATTAAATACAGTGAATTAACCTCTGTCCTGTCTAAGAAAAATAAAGTTATGAAAAACTAATATAAATATTTGAAATAATACTGTGGATTGTTATAGTATTAAAAGGCAATAGGCATGTTGATTAGTAAAGCAGAGATATTTGTAGTCTTACTGTTCAGAACTGTGGCTGTGGCTACATTATTCATCAGGAATGGACTTGAAATCTTGGCATGTTCTGAGCACATCCCAAATCCATGGTGGGATCAAACCACTCTGAGCATCACATCAACATGCCCCTGAGTTTTCTTCCAAAGAAAACTGAGAATGGCAGTAAGAGGGAGAGATGTTGCACTCTGGTATGTCTCCTAGTATGGACAAGGGTTAGAGACTACAATTCAGATGTGCTGACAAGGACACACAGTCAAGCAGCACTCATTCACAGATCCAGCATGGAATCAGCCTAGGATACATAACTTCTGCATTTTTGGTTGGTTTGTTTTTTTTTGTGTGTGTGTGGTGTTCATTTTGTGTTTTGAGTTGGGTTTTTTTTTTCTTACTGTTTGTTTATGAACACTCAATATATTGGAAAATATATTTTTTCAAAAACATCTACTTTTTTTTTTAACTCCTTCGAAGTATTACAGTAAACTAATTACTGTCATCTAGCACTGTCTACAGGACAAAAAACAACAGCAGAATTCTCTGCCGCAGGAAACTCGGTTGGGAACAATGCAAATGATGAACTGGCACAACAGCAATATTGAATAAAATATTTTTCTACATTGCAGAAAGCAAGATGCACTTGCTTTAAGTTCTTTTTAAACCATGCTATATGTTGCCTGCTTTTTTGTGGTTTTTTTTCAGAGTTCTTCTGTATCCATGTTAACTAATGGAAGGGCCATAGGGCTTGACCATAGACTTTTTTGCTCCCTATCCTGCCACTCTGAGATCAGAAGAAAGTGAATTTCCACTTTTTGCATGGAAACCAAATATATAGAAAACCTTACAGAGAGCTTTGATTCCACCATTAAACTAAAGCTTTTTCAGACAAGCACACATATAGATAGATACTGTGTCCTTGATTAGTGTAACTGTCATTTTTCCTGAAGCTGATGTGACCCAATTGCTTCTGAAGCTCCCATAAAGGTTAAATACCTTCTGTAATGTGGGTTTATCATTCTCTACTGCACATGCCATTAACTTTGACGTGCATTTTGTGCAATGTACTGAATTCAATTTTAAGAGTTACTTCCATGTATGTTCCAAGAATCTTTAACTTGGACTTTCTGATTTAGTTCTGTTTTTCTGGTTACTTCCTGATATGTAGATGGTGAGGACATGGTATCTTCTGTATTTGTGAAGCTTTTGTAAATACCGTTGCCTGCATATTCCACTTAGAAAGGCAAAGTTGGCAGCAGATCCATGATTTGCTAAACAGGCCAACCTCATTGCATGGGTGGGAGCGCAAATCAAATTTCATAATCTATTCAGAGAGTAGCTTCTAGTTACTTATCCCAAGCAAAAAGGATCTCTTCATCTCCGATGATTGCATGGGGAACTTACAGAACTGAATCTAGTCATATAATGTTTAAAATTGATTTAGAATTGACCATTTTCTAACCCATTTTTCAAATGTGATGCTTTCCTCAAGTAAACCTAAGGCTGGTGATTTACAAGATCCAGGCTCTAAGAATGCTATTTTATAGAGTTAAAACATATAACACCTGGGTATTTTAATCATAATGACTTGGGTCTCACTATCTATAAAGTGATGCAGGTTTCACCTTGATTAAAACCTCCCAAGACTCAGGTTTTAGACTGCACCATAGACAGAGAAAATCAGAAACCATGAAATCACCATTTGAAATAAGATGCAGCCAAACAATCCAAGCAAATGATCTAAGTCTTTGGCACTGAAAAGGTAATTAAGCTGCCAATCTGAATTAAAGGAAAAGAGTTTTCAATCCCATATTGGGATCTCAACGTGATCATAACATCCTGAGTCAGTCAAGAGAATGAAATGCTTGAGATAATATTGGCTACTCTCTCTGTGAGCTTTAGGACAGCCTATTTGGTCTCAAATATATAATGTTTCAAAGGGAGAAGTAAAGAAAAAAGGAAATAAAAACTGATTACTTCAAGTCAGTTCTGCAGGAAAAGGACTTAAAAATAATACTTCTACAAGAAACTAGTTGAAACCATGAAACATAAGATGTGATTATACTGATCATCCAGAGGTGTGATGTTCACTGTCAGCACAGGTGAACACATACTCCCTGGGGCCCATGAAGAGAAGCCCAAAGAGAGACACTCTCCCATTCACAGATGTAAATGATAGAAAGGTTCATCAGAAACACAAAAAACGATTCCAACCCCATATTGGACAAAGGTTTTAACTGAAAATGAGAGTCTGCTGAGCGCACTCTCAGCAAGTTTGCCGAGTATGCTGGAGGGAAGGGATGCCATCAAGAGGGACCTGGACACGCTTGTGAGGTGGGTTGATGCCAACCTCATGAAGTTTAACCAAGACAAGTGCAAGGTCCTACATCTGGGTTGGGGCAATCCCAGGCACAGCTAAGAGAAGAGATTCAGAGCAGCCCTGCGGAGAAGGACTTGGGGATGTTGGCTGATGAGAAGCTTGACATAAGCTGGCTTCTGTGTGCGTTTGCAGCCCAGAAAGCCAACCGTATCCTGGGCTGTATCAAAAGAAGCATGACCAGCAGGTCAAAGGAGGTGATCCTGCCCCTCTACTCTGCTCTCGTGAGACCTCACTTGGAGTATTGTGTATAGTTCTGTGTTCCTCAACATATAAAGGACATGGAGCTGTTGGAGCAAGTCCAGAGGAGGGCCATGAGGATAATTAGCGAGCTGGAGCACCTCCCTTATGAAGCCAGGTTAAGTAAGTTTGTGCTTTTCAGCCTGGAGAAGAGAAGGCTGCGTGGAGCCCTCATAGCAGCCTTCCAGTATCTGAAGGGGGCCTATAAGGATGCTGGGGAGGGACTCTTCATTAGGGACTGTAGTGGTAGAACAACGGGTAATGGGTTCAAACTTAGAGAGGGGAAGTTTAGGTCAGATATAAGGAAGAAGTTCTTTACAGTGAGGGTGGTGAGGCACTGGAATAGGTTGCCCAAGGAAGTCGTGAATGCTGCATCCCCGACAGTGTTCAAGGCCAGGTTGTACAGAGCCTTGGGTGACATAATTTAGTGCAAGGGGGTTTGGAACTAGATGATCTTAAGGTCCCTTTCCAACCCTAACTATTTTATGATTCTATGATTAGTGTTGCAATAAATTCTAGACCTTTCTGTATGTTTGTTGGCTGCTTTCTGCATAAGAAAATATAATAGTGGGACACAGATGTCTAGTAGTAGATTCAGATTTTTTGTGTATCCCGAGAACATGCTGTAGAAAGGGACAGAAAGCCCGCTAGCAGATCCTTTACAGTGACTATTCAATTGAGGGAAGCCTGAATGAAAACATGTAAGGACTTTGAGACTCATGATAGTACATGAATAAGTACATCAACTGATGGTAAAGGAAAAAAAAAAAGCAGCTTAAAATGTGTTTAATTACTCAAATATAAATATTTTTGCAGTGCCACAGAGCTCAGCCAGTTTATATGACATTCATTTTTCAATTCATCAAAATCAGAGCTAACCATGACGAAAAAGGATCTACTTCAAAGTATCTGTGTATAACTTGTAAAGAAATTTTGAGTATTTTTATATCTAGTTACCCTTTTAATCTCAGAATAGATTAATATTCCAATATCTGAATCACACTTGAAAATGAGAAACTTCATACTATTCTATGCTGCTGATATCTTAAATTAACTGGTTTATTAAAAATAATAATCTTATTTTATTTTAAATGCAATATAGCATATTCAAAATACATCTTTTTAGTTTCATTAGATTAAAGAACAAAAGTGACTACAGGATTTGTGAGATCAGTTCTTTCCTTACTCACAAAATCTGCACTGATTTTCAAATGAGAACTGCAAAAGAAGGAATGGTGTTCTTGGCTAAGAAGCAATGCGTTACATAGTCGGGCTTACTAGGGCGCATATATATATCATTTTAGTCAGGAGGAACTAATACACAGATATGTCTGGAGTGATGAAAATTCCTTTTGCAACTAGTGTTTTCTGTCATGCACTGATGAACAGAGACATTTGGTCTTCATCCTTCCTTTTTGGTCTTCCCATCTAAATCCTATTCCAGTTTCTATACCAATTCCAGTTGAAATATGCATTATTATTCCTTTAAGAACACACAGCAATTAAAGAGTTAGAAATAAATATAGTTTTGAAATGATTTAGAGTTAGTTAATAATATTTCCCTATTGGCCCTTTCAGATAATGTTATTAATCCTTTCATGCATACTCAAGTTCATGCACATAGTTCCATGCAGGCAGAGATACCTGCGAAAACCAATCCCAGGATATCTCCTCAAGGTGCATTTCCCAGTACCTTACTTAATTAAGAACATTATCTTAAGTGAATCTAATGCTATTACTGCATCTAAAATCTCCTGTTTAGAGAACATTAATTAAGTAATTCCGATGTTTAAGCAATAAATCATCAATGAGACAAAGCAGAGGACTGCAAGTGCTTTTTTGGTGGTTCCTTTATCATAGCATTGCTGGGCTGTCAGTATAGGCATGTGCTTACAAGCTTCTGTATACACTGGTGGACATGAAACCTTAAGTCAAGAGGCTGTAAACTGCAGATGCAATCAAACAAAAACTTTAATTCTTTTAATTCTTATTATTGTGAGAATAAAAAGACATGTCTTGCAATAATCTTATACTACTTGAATACTGTGAGAACTTAAAGTTTCTAATTTCAAGCCAGAAAAAGCAAGCAGGACACATGCTGTCTGTGATTGTTCCCAGTAAGATTTCAAAGACACCTTTGGCATGAGTCCTGTGGAGCCTCCATCAGATCTTCTCATGCTACATCAATGATATACTTGAGTCTCAGAAAGGGAATTTTTATTCCTTCTTATGCTGTGGAACAAACATGTTTATTAGTATTTAGAAACTGAATCATACAATTTCTAGTCATATTGCAATAAAATACAGTTCAGTATATTTGTTAGAACTATATGTATGTGTATCAAAATGGCATCATATAGCATAAATATGTGGCTCTTTTTCAAAGTCATTCAGGTTCTGAAGTACTCCAGGTTCTGAAGTACTCCAGGTTTTGGACACTCAGTCTCATAAGGAAACACAGTTGCCATAACATGCTTTGCACCATAAGTTCTCCAGACCTCACGTGACCTGTCTCACAAACTGAGACACAGAACAGTTTTAGTCTTGCACATGCGTAACTCACCTGGAACACTTGTTGTCAATACCCTGTATTAACTAATGATCTACTTTTATAGTGTTATCTACTGCAGTCTGAGGAGAAATAGCTAAAATACAGATATTACAACAGACAGAACACAGGGAATAAATTACCTTCAGCTGAGTAATTAATGCCTTGTTATTGAAGTGAAAAGAAAAAACTGACATGTTAATAGTAAAAAAGATGAGATTAAAAGTGAAAATATTCCTAATATTTTAATTTAATGCATTCATCCCATTTAGTATTAGAGGAGTCAAAGCAGTCCCTGGCTGTGATGAGAAAAAAGGTTACACACTTGGGAAAAAAGTTGTTCCACTCTTTCAAAGAGTCTGAGTTCAAAAGAAGAAACAAGGAGAACAGAAAAGCCATTATGGAAGACAAGAAGGAATGAAATTAAATAGTACATTCTTTCGCCTGTGACAGTTCAAACAATAGGTGGATAATCTGAAAATTTAGTAGGAAAATCTAAATTATTTTTAGATGGCAAATAAAAGCATAGATGAATAACAGAAAATAGAAATATCTAGATGTATAAAAACAAAAACAAATCTCCTTGACAGGAATGTGTATTTATTTATAAAGTATGTCTTTTTGTACAGCTGCAGCACTCTAGACTTACAAATTCTTTTTTCCAATTTGTGGGATCTCTGGACTGTTTAATAGAATTCATTTTGTGTGATGAAATTCCGTGTTACACAGCTAGTACTTTTATGCTCTGTAATTGTACAATCTGTGGAGTGAAATTCTAGCTCCTCTGAAGAGAATGGAAGAACTCTCTTCTGATGAGTTTAATTGGCGCAGGCTTCAACTTTCTGAGCATAGACCTTCAATTTAGCTTCCCTTCTTTCTATTGTTTTTTTTTTTTAAAGCATTGATACAATATTTTACTTATTACAGGAACAAGAAACACTATATTGATCTAGAAACAGTTGCCAAAGACACAGTGTCAGAAAGATCCTCCTGCAGGAGTAGAATTTTAAAACACAATTCATATATAGTTGTTTGACTAGAATACTATGATAGCACTAATCTGTGTCAAAACAATTATCAGATTTAAACATCAACATAGAATGAAAGTTCTGAATCAGACCCCATTTGGACTTGCGAGTTTTGTTAGCTAATGTGGTATCTGGCAACTTGACACAGGTCTGCCATCTCATCATTAGGGTTAATTGAATAAAAAGGCTTTTTGTAAAGTCTGAAGTCAAGCGTTTGCATTGTGGCAAAACTAGTAACTCTTCACCTTCATTTTACTGGTGTAGCCTTAGGAGATAAGTGTTTAGAATGCTGTTATAAATATCTGTTGTTGTAATAATTACCAGGAGAATTAATACGAATGGAAGCTAGTTCTAGAGCCATTAAAAGAACGTATTACAGCTCTTTGATTAATTAGTATAATTATTTCTAGAGTAGGAGGAGTATTAAATATGTGCTTTTGTTTTCCTTTTGCAGTCCTAAGTAACAAGAAACTATTTGAGAATTATACACATTACCATTCTTAAAGGTTTCTTTCTTAGTTTTAGTCATCTGCTTACGCAGAAAATACAACAAATTCATTTCTGGTACTTTTAAAATTCTGTTAGTTCTATATACCAATAATGTATTCTATATATATATTAACATATTCCATATATAGAATAATGTATTCTAATGTTCTACATGTATTCTATATACACATTTAATTAATGTCTGGAAAACACTTTCATACCTTACAGGCACTATCTACTCATAAGGGAAATAGTTACATAGAGATTTCTAAACCTTTTCTTCATTAATGTTTATAATTTGCAAAGCTTCAAGAATTTATTGATAATAATTAATCTTCTTTATGTTACCTAACTGCTAAGTAATTATTATGTTACTAAAGTTTCCCAGCTATCAAAAGTGCAATGGCAGGGAATTAAGTGCTAGAGTGGTAAATGTGCAAGCCAGTGATACTAGCAGTAACTGCAGTCTTGCATTTGCCCTAACTGTGCTCTTTCTTTATAGCCAGACTTCATTTAGCAAGTGTAGAGAATCATTCAGGCATTCACTTTTTTCCTTAAAGGACACCAGAATAGATTTAGCCAATGGATATTTCTTGTCTTTGTATTACAGTATGCTTGTCATTATGCCCTCTCTGAAATTTTCTTTGTGGGATAAGGAATTTATGTCAACAGCATAAAGCCTTTTTCTGATTTCTGTGGTTATACATAGGTGCCTTTTCTGTCTTTCCTGAGGCTTTTTCTAGCTATTCTGCTCAAAACCATACCTTCTGCACTTCTTGTTTTCCACTTTCTTCCTGTTCTCATTCAAACCTACTTGGATCAGTAACAAAATCCTTGGTCTTATTGCAATGCAAATAACAGTAAAAATTGGGAATAACTTTATTAAGTTATTAATGGGTTGTAAATAGCAAAATTTTCACATGAATAACTGAATTATATCGACTAATGTTTGTTTAATAATCCTTGTCTTACTTCTTTTCAATTTCATTTCATTTATGATTCTCAAGTGTAGTGGCAAATCCCCACTGGCTGGATGAGTGGAAAGTGAGATGTATTGAAAAGCAGCCGAACAACTATGCCCAGAAGGTGGTGACCAGTGCACAAAGTGTAGTTGAAGGCCAGTAACCAGTATTATGGAAATACCCAGTACAGAAGAGATGTGGAGCTACCAGAGCAAGTCCAGCAAAGGGTCACCAAGATGAGTAAGGGACTGGAGCACTTCATATGAGGAAAGGAGGAAAAAGGTGGGAGTGTTCAGCCCAGAGAAGAGAAGGTTCAAGGGGGATCTTATCAGTGTACAAGGTGCAAAGAATATGGAGCCAGGCTCTTCTCAGTGTTTTCCAGGATAGTGCCAATCTGAGGGATAGAAGCACTCAAGGAATTCTTCCCTCTTGTCCTTTTACATCACAATAGCAATGCTGAGCACATTTTCCCAGCAGACACATGCATGTGCATGTGTGTGTACACAGACAGAGAGTTATTTTTCATGCCCAGCAATTTATTTTCTTCCATGCAGTAGTTTCTTCTTCTGTTCTGTTCAATTAATGAAACCTTCGACCACATCTAGTTGTTTGCTTGCAGCCTTAACACTCAGCATGTTGCCTTGTGCTGAGCTTGCAAAATGGGCACTGCAGTTTTGAGTGTTAGTGCAGGATTGATATTGGTATTTCGTGCACTGACATTATATAATCATTCCTGGAGATGGAAGGATGCACTTTCAGGAGCTTCTTATACCTTTCTGGTTATCCTTACATATCCTGCTCAACTTGTCTAGAGGAGGAGTCTATATTTGCTCTGTTCTGAAAAGATGCCCAACTAAGATGCTACAATACCTGAACAGTACATGGCAGGCCCACAGACAGATTCATATTTCTTTCCTCATCTTCTCAGGCTCCTATACAGCCAAGGAAGATGACTACTGACTTGTGAAAACTCCTTCTGCAGTTTGCAGCAGGCCTTCAGTGCCTATTGCACTGCTTGTTTTCAGCTAAACACATACTTTGATTTGGCAAGGCCAGGGATGTTCAGCTTTCTTTCAGTGAATAGCCTTTAGCTTTTGTCACTTAAAGAACTTAATCTTTGAATTTTATTGGAGTTTAAGTATACACAGGTTTGAACTAGGACAATTCTGAGCAGAGATCAGACCCTGTGTTTTGTTGACAAGAACACTTTTCACACTAAAGTAAAAACAATGATTTAACTCTGGTATTTAACTCTTAGGGTGTGGAAATTCATTATATGAAGTTTTGTGTATTGCATTTTACTCTTTAGAAGCTGTTAGTGTCTACCTATATCTTACATCTACTGATTGTGTCCTAGCAGAGGTTTTAAACATGCCTCTCATTACATTTGACTGTGACACATTCCCAAATCCCATTTTCTTAAACATGTAGAAGAGGAACCAGCTCCATCAAAAGCTGTACATGAAACAGACGTTCACTTGTGCTATTGTTTGATCCAATAGTTTTCAGTTAACTAAACCCTTATCCTGACATCCTCAGGTATCTGTCCTATATACACTTAATCCCTTATGTTTGCTCAGACTCTTTTTTTCTCCATTTAATCACTATAGACTGGGATTTTTTTGTTGGTTTTGTTATTAATTAGACAGTCATCTGTGATTTCTTAAATATCTTGCTAAACTTACTTCATTTGAACCAATGAAGCACAGCCTTCCTTCTATTCAATCCATTGTTTTTAATTGATCTAACCAGATGTAAGTTCCTCACCAGTTAGCTAATTTCTTCAATTAATGAATCCAGCTGTCTCACAGACATGATATTGATTATTTTCAGGCCTAAGCATCTGTTATTCCAAGCATTTTAATGGTCATTTCCAATTGCCTCAGATATCATTACACACAATCATTACACTGTCTTTTTATTAATTTCATTAATCTCAGGCATTTTCACTTCTCTTATCACTCTAACACTCAGACCTTCTTTACAAAGAAGCACTTTTCCATAGCAAGGAAATGTAAAAGTATTGCTTCTCATTTTTCAAATTTTTTTTTTTTTCCAGAACACATCTCTGGCAAAATGCCTAAACACCTTGTTGGTTAGTAGGGAGCTACTCCATTTCTGTGGTAAACCAATGCTTCACTCATTTTTTGTTCCAACCATGTACAGCTTTACTCATAAACTATGAATTTTTGGGGATAGACACTGTCCCAGGAATAAATTTGAAAAACAGCTAGTATTCTTTGATTACTACTTGTTGTGGTTTAACACCAGCTAGCAAGTAAGTCCCATACAGCCACTCACACACACCCCTGCACCCCGTGGGATGGGAAGAATTGTGAAATAAACAAAGTAAAATCCATGGATTGAGGTAAGAACAGTTTAATAACTTAAATAAAGTACAATATCACTCTAAAGACAATTAATAATAGTAATAACAATAACAACAACAACAACAACGATATATAAAACTAAAAGGAGAAAGGAAAAAAGATAACAATAAACATAAGTGACGCACAATCCAATTTCTCACCACCCACTGACCAATACCCAGCCTGACCCAAGCAGCGATCTGGGCTTTCCGGGTAACTCCCCACAATTCACATACTGGGTATGACGTGCTGTGGTATGGAATAACCCTTTGGCCAGTTTGGGTCAGGTGTCCTGTCTCTGCTTCCTACTGGCTCCTTGTGCCCCTCCTCACTGACAGAGGGTGAGAGACTGAAAAGTCCTTCATCAGGGTAAGCGCTACTTAGTGACAACTAAAACATCGGTATGTTATCAGCATTGTTTTTCAAGCTAAAGCAAAAACTCTATCTCAGCTGGAACCAGGACCCTACTAAGGTCCAAAATAACATAGGGGAATAATGTTCTACTAGGTAGAACACCCCTGAGGAATACACATACCTTCTGCTCATGAAATTCAATTGTTCTGATCACTGGGCCATAAAAGATGGAAAAACTAAGTTTACATTTCAAGAGTTTGAGACCAAGACCACCTACCTGTAAATCTACTTCAGTCTTACCCAAGGAATTAAAAAAGAACAATACAGAAGATACAAGAGTAGATGAAATTATTATGAATACTCAACCTCAGGTTAAAAGGATAAAACAGAGGAATGATTTGCAGAGTGAATCTGGTATCTTACATAGAGTCGTTTTTCAGGATGGTAATATTAAACAGCATTGTGGTCCCACATCTTGCACTTTTTAGTTTTCAGGATTAATCAAGGATTAAAGTTAACATAATTTATTAAAATAATGTAAATCCAAAATCTTCTTTCAGCAGTCACTTTTATATTGCAAGTAAAGATTAAACAGACTCAACAGGTTACTTAAGATCACATAGCATTTTAATTACCTGAATAATCCTTGTAAAGTGCATGGGACTGCAAAGGTACTAAAATGAAACACATTCACTAACTACCATCTAAATCAGAACTTGAAAGCAGTGCCTTATGAAACAGAGTGAAGTATTATGTAACTTTACTTAACCAACCACTGGTTATCCAGAATTTCCAAAACAGATCACCAGATTCTTCTCATCTGTTAGACAAATCTAGTTACCTGGCTTATTTCATACCACCCAGATCTTTCAAATGCTGGAGGATACAATGGGGGAAAAAATTCAATAGATTCAAATCTTTTCTCATTAAGAAATATAGAATAAAGATGTAGCTTTGCTGTATTTGTTGCAATACTAGTAGTAGAATTATCCTGCAAATGCCTTATTTCCACCAAAGAAATACAGCTGAGTATTACCATAACAAATAATCTGTATTTTCTTCTTTGAGAAAGAGCAAAATGCTCTACTTCATAGCTACTGGCTAGTGCTTACTGCTGCAGTGTATGTGCTAGATGAACTGTGCACTAGTATCTTTTTTCAGCTATTTAATTTTCTGTTCTTTAGGGATAATCCGGTGTTCTGGGTTGACTGCTATAGCAATCATTTTTCTCCTTAGTAGCTGGTGCAGTGCTGTGTTTTTGACTTTCAGCCTGGGAACAATGCTGATAACACCAATGTTTTCAGTTGTTGCTAAGTAATGTTTACTCTGACCAAGGACTTTCTCAGTCTCATGCTCTGCCAGGGAGCAGGGAAAGCCGGGAGGAAGCAGAGACAGGACACCTGACCCAAACTGGCCAAAGGAGTATTCCATACCACAGCACGTCATGCCCAGTATAGAAACTGGGGGAAGTTACCCAGAAGGCCCAGATTGCTGCTTGGGTCGGGCTGGGTATCGGTCGGCGGGTGGTGAGCGGTTGTGTCCTCTCCCCTTGTTATTTCCCTTATAATTATTATTGGTGGTAGCAGTAGCGGTTTGTATTATACCTTAATTACTGGACTGCTCGTATCTAAACCCGTGGGAGTTAACATTCTTCCAATTCTCCTCCCCATCCCTCCGGGAGCTGGGGGAGGAAGAAGCAGGGAGTGAGCGAGCAGCTGAGTGGTTCTGAGTTACAGGCTAGGCTTAAACCATGACATCCAATAAGTCTTTGGAGAGCTCTGAGTGCTCCAAGAACTAGCACAGTACAAATGGATCCTTTCTTCAATAGCACTTTGCAGATTTGAGCCTTTGCACCTGTAGGCATCCCAGGGCACATCAGTGATATCGTACCCTTCATTACAGCTTTTAAAAGAGTCACTGCCAGACGTTGCCCTCCTGCAAGACATTAGAATCACTGATGAAATCACAGCTTTGGGAACAAAATATAAACACAATCTATTTGTATTAATTTTGTCACACAACCAAGAAAACATGAGAGGCTTTTATTACAAATTCTTTCTCTTAAGAGTAAGGAGAAAGAGGGAAAATAATGAAAATGTTAACTGTGCTTAGTTTCAAAATGTCAATTCTCCCTTCTTTTAGTCTCCCTTTGGCTGGCTTCCTCCTTTCATCAATTTGAATACAAATTTTAGGTCTGAAAAAACAGAAAGATTTAATATTCATATTTATATTTTAAAACATCCTACTTTCTCATAGCATATGCTACATAGTATGTGCCTGTGTATGTAAGCTGGCCCTATGATACTATGTCTCAAAGGTTAAACTAAAAGACTTCTGCAACTGAAAACAAAAATGGAAAGTGATAATAAAAATGTATGTGTAGCATTCTTCTTGTAAACCACAATTTCAAGTGAAAAGTGCCAATGGTCAAGACTGTAATGTAATGATTTGTCAGAAAGCCTGTGCATAGAAGAAATTCTGAACGCTTTCCCAAAATCCTGTTGTTCAGTCACTATTGTGAATGCCAAATGCTGATGATTTAATAAGTGGATGATTGCAATGTGACTTCTCCTAGGTATAAGCTAATACTCATAATTTTATAGTTTCAGTTGATCATATTAAAGCACTGCTAGTCATTAATTCTCTGTATTGGCATTTGTTGCTGTTAAAGATGACAAGCATTATCCTATGAACTGAGTATGTCAGTAACATGCAGCCTTCAGTCTTATACTTTGTAAGGTAACTCATCTTTAAAATACAGATGATTAATAATACATTTAATACATACTAATACATTAAAACCAGAGACAGATTTTATGAATTAATACAGAAGTGCACAATAATTCTTAAAATATATAGGTCATAGCTCAAATAGCACTGAATAGTTATACAGTAAATTTCACAGATATGTTCAACAAAGGAAACAGACAGCAGAACATTTTCCTAGTAACAGTGACAGAACAGCGTAGTTATATAATATGTAAAATATATTAGTGTTGACTGTTGCTATTCAGAACACACAGAATCATAGAATAGTTAGGGTTGGAAAGGACCTTAAGGTCATCTAGTTCCAACCTCCCTGCCATGAGCAGGAACACCACACACT
>NW_009926024.1:0-6782 GCF_000696875.1 Nestor notabilis | reverse complement strand
ATTCTTTCCAGGAGAATCTGCTCCAAGATTTTGCTGGGCACAGAGGTGAGACTGACTGGTCTATAGTTTCCTGAGTCTTCCACCTTCCCCTTCTTGAAAATGGGGGAAACACCTGTTTCTGTTTCACATTAGCCTCTACATTGTGTCCTTCAGTGAATCCAGATGCTTACAGAAGCAAAAGACATTTGTCTTAGAAATTTTAAACTTTAGTATAGGTGACTCATGTTGATCACTCTTACTTCCTTTCTCTTTAAGTCCAAATTGGAAGTCAGAATTGCTTTGGGTAGAAAGCTTTTCAATATTTGATGGTGTATAATATCAAACACAATGTTAGATAAAGAACTTGTTAAAACCTTGTGGTTATCCTTTCCTGTTAAAAACAATACTGTAAAGCCCATATGGCCACAGGAATTACATAGCCTTCACTGACACTAAAACAGGCCATGGTTATTGCTGAAGACATCTGACCTAACAAAGTTTCTTTGGAAATAACAGAACAATTAAGACACTGAAGAAAAAATTATGCTTTAATATTCTTTTATGGTCTTATCAATCTGTGACAGTGTACCCCATTTTCTTTTATTTTTTCTTGCACCAGTTTCAGTATTGTCAAATATAAATAACAGCTCATGGTTTAAAAATTTTTTGTATTGCATCCTATTTAACAAAACATTCAACAGAAAGCTAACAAGAAATGTAGAATTTGTCCCCATGTCAAAAAAAAAAAACAAAACCAAACCAAACACCAACAAAAAAACCCAAACAAAATACTGGTAGTTTTTCTCAATGAAGTGTTGTCATCACTGTTTAAGATAATAATATGTTTTGCATGTTTGCACTAGTGCCTGATTTTTCTTAGCATTAACAAAAGAACAAAATATGCCAAAATAACAACTAAGAAATGCTTTTTTAAAGACTTTGTAATTTACAAAGAAAAGACTAAAAAAAAATAAATGTGATTTAAAGTTCACCAATAACTGCTGTGTAACTCTTGAAATGCATTGTGCACAAAATCTAATAAAGCAAATGCATACTTACAGAGATTCAAATTATTTTTTTTTTTTTAATGAAGTCTGTTGTGTCATTTGTAAACTGCTTGTGTTTCTATTCACAAATTTTCCGATTATTTGTTTTGCTGGAAAATGTCCACAGAGTGAACTTAGAACTGTCATAATTGTTTGTGGACACTGTATTTTGAACATCAAAGTAGAGCATGTAGAAAAATTTATATGCTATATAAACATGGAAAAGGAACAAAGTATATTGTCTAGGCACTGTAATCACACAATATAAAAGTAATGCTTGTTATTTCACAAGACAAGATGTGAAGGAAGAACAGAACAGAATCGAATAATTTATTGTGGTTTCACAGATATTTCACAGGTGGAGATGATTTGGTAAATTTTTTAATAATCAATCACAACCTGTAAGTTTGCCTTTCATTAAAAAATAAAAATAAAAATCAGTTATTCACAGTCGAGTCTAACAGTTATTTATTTTGGAATATTCACCCAAATGCACAGGAAAGCTCTTCACAGCATGGCAGCCAGCAATTTCTTATATTGACCTAGAGAACAAGAACTTTTTTATAAGCTTCTGAGTTTTCATTCCTTTTTCCTTCTTCCTTTTCTTACTTTAAATGTTTCTTCTAGAATTCAATAAATCATGTTGTCCTAGAAAACATACAGTTTGTCTTTGTACCTCACCTGTTGTCTGTCTCATAACATAAGTACATTTATACTCTCTTCTCACAAAGCTTGTAGAAACAATTCAAGAAGCTCTCGTTTTTCATATGGGGGAAAAAACCATGGAAGCTGGCATGAAAACACCATTGTAAGACTTCCAATCTGCTTCTTTCTGCTTGCTTTGATTTTTGATAACTTCCTGTCCATCATTAAGATGACAAAAAATTATGGCAATGTATTTCAGAACATTTTCAAGAAAAAAATAAGTTTCAAGAAAAACAAAGGAAATACAGGTACTTATTTCCTTAATTGAAAAATGAACTTTTCTTTTTTTCTCCTTGTTTAATGTTAATTCCAATTAATGTTTTTTTCTGAATAGAACGTTGGGAAGTGTATTAATGGAAAAATGTAAAGAGCAGTTACTCACCTAAGTGTCTCAGTTACTCGTCTCATGATACATGCAAATTCATGCTGTTTCAAGCTTTGAATTATTAATATGAAGACAAATGTTAACTATGCTAGTTTTCTAAAGAATTTATTATTCAGATAATACTGATGAGGCATTTTTTGTGAATTTTAAGAAGCAAATTTTACTGAGGTTTTATCTTTTTTTAGTGTTAAATCTGGACATACTTATCCAAATTACCATTCTGCCTGCAAATTTTGATTGGCATGGGAACCCTAGTATGGGTGCAATTCACCCATTTGGGACTCTATTGAATGAATCACCATTAGTTTGACTGTCATCAGATTTATTTAAGTACTTTGAATTTGAATTGGGTTTTTTTGTCCACAACAAACTCCTTTCAACTTTTAACATTTCTGTTTATCGCTCAATTTTGTACAAGACAAAGGATCTTTGCACTATGCTTGGCTTCTTTTGTTGTTTCTCTTTTGTATGATATAACTATATAGTTATTTCTAATTAAAATAAAAAGCCACTGATATCTCATCCATGCATGGTTTGATTACTTCGGTTGTTATATTTCAGTTTGTATTCAGCTTGTGTAATTTTTATGTTTTAGCTGTTTTGGTTACTTCATTTTCAGAACATAGTTTTAAGACAAATCTATCCATTTATAAAATTAATTGAGAGAGGCTCTTTCTAAGGTGGAAAACAGTTTTTAATAGTAATTAAAAGACTCTTTAAAGTTTACAGATCTTTTAATTAGAAAATAAATGTGTTGCAAAAGAAGTGGAAACCCTCATGAAACTGCATTTTGTAATGCTGAAAATTCAGCAGATTAGAGATGCAAGACCTGTATTTCACGCTTTTTTGAATGTCTGACTAATAGAAGCTGAAAGATTTTTACACATTCATCAAAAAACTTTGTTGGTGGCCTTGGAAAGGAGTTCAGCCCATTCTTATGTGCTAGAAGAAAATAGATTACCATAGGAAACTCTTCTGTGTACGTAAGGCGGGGAAATAAGGCTTTCCAGTACTGATGGACAGATGTGTAAAGAGTTTCCAGAGGAAAATCAATGTGTGTGTTTGCCTGCATGTATCTGCTTTAAATTAAAAGAAACAAAGAGTTCTCCAAAGAATATTTCTCAGACCAGTTTTAGGTGGCAATTTTGAAAACAAATCTGAAGAAACTTGTGTACATTGATGTTAGAGAAATAAGCTTGAACATATGATGATGACCTTTCTAAGCTATAAATTTCTTCAGAAAAACAAGCTCTAATCATGAACAGAAGCATAAAAAGTTTAAGTTACTGTGTTTTTTAAAAGGACTTTTACTCCACACTAAAGGATGGTTGGTCATAATGATGTGGAAATGGACGCAGTTGAAGTAGATAAGTTGAGTATGTTAGATGGCTTTCTCCTGCTTCATCCATAGTTCTACTTATTCACGCTGGGGAACTTCAATATATTTGTGCCCCAGCACCACACCAGCGAAATGGGGACTGTTGCATTTCTTTTAAATACTGTGGTGCAGGAATGTAATATATCAGTTGTATGCATAAATCACAAGCTACCATATACTTTTAGGTACTTAATGTACAGTTCTAGAAGAATAAAGGTATTTGAATGCAAGTGATCTCTCAGTCACTGCTTACCACAGACATTTTGTGTCCGTGTGGAAAATTTCTTGAGGTTCTGTTTCTGAGAGCAGTTAAAAGGTAAGCGATCCTGCATTTTTTTGCATTGCAATCTTATCTTGTATTTTGTCAATACTGTAGTGTCTGCTCCATGCCTTGTTGGAGATTAGCCAATGAAATAAGAAAGTACTAGAAGCAAACTGAAGGATATTTTAACTTCATTTCTCTCTCCTTTTTCTATTTTTCTATTGAAACAAAAAGTGCAGAAAGATAATTTACTTTGCAATCTCTACTCTATTTTCAAATTTGGCTAAAATAAACCAGTTACTTATTATAACAACTGGCATTGTAATGAACTAGGTACTCACATGCACACACTTGCATAGTAGTGCTAATAAGTTGGGGAAGCTGTGACTCTGATCCTGTCACACTGGATGGTGTGCTAGGGCAGGGATGTAAATGATAGCTCTGTGTGGCCCTTGACAATCCACAGAATGGTATCATCACTAAGGATTCTTGGTCAATGGTGGAAATCACGCTTCCCATGCTAGGGAAACCACAGGCTTGACCTGTGAATATGTGGCTTACTATTTCTACATCAGAAAACTGAAGATGAGCGTAAAAATACAAGTTTCCAACTTCATGATTATAGACTCTCCTTGCTTACTTTCCTGTTCTGTTTTCATGAACGCTACATTACCTTGTGAACTGAAATGGGCTTTCAGTAAAATAGATGGAGAGCAGCCCTTTTCCCCTAGTCAATAACCTAGTGGTTTGAGCCTTTCTTACAAAGTAGGACTGTTCATGTAAAAACTTTAATCACTGACAAGTGCTTATACTGACAATCAATTTTAGGAATAGGGAGTCTTCTCTTTCTGTCTCCAACAGGCAACTTGTGCAAATGAGACTTCTGCAGCCCTGAATCAATCTTATGTTAGGCACTGTGATAGTCAAAAGACTCTTTTATCTCTAAACAACTCCAAAGATAGGAGGAACTGCAGGAGGCCGACCGCCTGTCGGGGGTGAGCCGCTTGCTTGTCGCTCGGGCAGACGGCCGGGGGCAGAATAGGGAACCTGCTCCAACAAGGTGGGGACGCTTCCCTGTGTCGTCTGCCGTAAGGCCGCAAAGATCAACTGCCCCGGCAACAAACTGCCCGGAGACAGCGTCACAGACACTGCGGCGCCTGCCGGGGCACAACGTGAACTGGATTTGGGGCTCAGCAGATCCCGTGTGGATGCGTCTGACCTGAGGGAGAGCTCCAAGAGCGCCAGGCCCGAGAAAAAGGCAAAACCGTCCTTCAGCGTGTGGCGAGCACCCCTCCACCATGGACCACAGCAGAGACACTGGCTGGAAGGACTTAAAACTTCAAGGATTTCAACTTGCTGATCGAGAAGACGTCACTTCAAAATCACAAAGCAGTGATTTTACTGCTTTGTTTTCTTTCCTTTCTCCTTTTCTCTCTTTCCTTACGATCGTTGATAAGAACAAGAACTAGATTACCAGAAACTACTTTCCAAAACTAGGATGCTGGTTTACTTACACATGCACATAAAACATTGTAACCTAATGCATAATAATATTGCCAAAATTATGAATATTAAACAAATAATTGTGTTAGCTGAAGCAAAATTTCCCCATTCGGTTATTTATTACAGCAGTAAACAGCTGAAAGAAAGCTATTAGCTTTTATTTTAATAATTCTTTTACTTTACTTAAACACAAACCAGCACCTGCAAATGACAGCAGGAACTTTATTTTGGTTTTTTTTTTTTTTCAGAGGATGGCCACTAAACAAACAATTTTTATTTGAGATAAAAAGTATTATGAAGTTTACTAATATTAAATTTATTAATTAATAGTTTTAAACACATGATAGCTTTGTATTACTGTTTAAATCTTCTTTACTGACTTTAAGACTTACTAGCCTTTTTTATATCTACCATTACAGTAATCAAGGTAATGGTTGCTTTCCATATTCTCAGACTAGTTTTAAACTCTGTCACTTAATACATGAAATCTTTGAATGCATTAAGGCTTAATCTTCATGTGTTCTGGAGTTCCCATCTTTCTTGATATTTCAGTGTTTTTTTTCATATCAAATAATAGACAAAATTTTTCTTGACAGTATTGACTTCTGAAAATACTGTTGTGATTCTGTAATACCAAAGAATATTTTACAGACACCTTCGACACCAGTAAGCAACATTGCTTTCTACCTACTTGTCTTTGCCATGTTGCTAGTTTGACATAGATATAAGGTAAGATCTAAAATAACTAGTTGAGATACCTCTATCTATATTTTGTGACAGTTCAGGTTTCAGTATTTTCAGCATTTCCTGTGTAGCTTCGCTGACCAGTTGCTCTTCACTGAGATCAGGACTGCTCAGGATGTAGTGCAGAGTATCTGAGTTAGCAATATAATCACAGCTTACATATCTCTGCAGTACACAATTTGTGGTAAGAGTTCAAATATTGCTGGCTCGTGCAGGGAATAAACATAGTAAATACTTAATAACAGCCATTGTAAAGACAAAAGAGTGGAAGGCAACTATATTCTAATTTTAACAATTAACACAGGAGTAGAATAATTTTGTACTAAGAAAAAATATTTTTAAAAGAGTGACTACATCTCTGTCTCTGAAATGGTTTCCAAGATCTTTGCTGAATGCAATTAAAGTAATATTCTGCCCTACACATATACACATGTAATTTGAAAGTGCTAATGTCCTATATAGAAGAAAAAGGTAAATAAAGGAAGAAAGGTTGATTTCCAGTTCATTAGAAACTGTGGTGGAAAATCAATATTAGCTAAGTGGAGGCAGAATAAGTAAAGGAAAAATGTCTTATACATAGCTTTTTTCAGTGAGATGATCTGATCAATTGGCAATTGAAAACACAGTGTTGTATTAAATCAACTAGTATATTAAAGCCATATGAAACTTAGCAGAAAGCAATATTTTTCTGCAGAGCTTTAAAAGACACGATCAATTTTCATGATGTAATAAACTCTCAGTGATTACCAGGGTACTGTACCAGAATTATATTATATTATA
>NW_009926023.1:10788-26750 GCF_000696875.1 Nestor notabilis | reverse complement strand
GGAGAGGGGAGGGAAAGGGGCTGTAAAACACCCTCACTGGGGACATGCCGGTCACGTCCGCACCGCTGCTGGTTCCCCGCTCGGTGGTACTTACAACGACTCGTGCCCCCCGAGAAGCGCATTCCTCCCTCGGCTGAAGCCGTGCCCCTTCCATGGAAACGGACCTGTAGTCCCTCAGTTCCCTCTTTTCTCAACACAGTAGTTTCTGCAAAGCTCCACATGCTCAGCTCTCAAGCTTTCCATTTCCTGTAGAAATGCCCCAGTCTTGAAGCTCACAGTCAAACAAGAAGCTGGATGCCTGGACTCTGAGCCCAGCAGAGCCTTTCCCACATCCAACACCTCTGGAAGACATCCATGCGGCTGTTTGCATTGCAGGACAGCCTACCAGCCTTAGTCATGGGCCAGGAACCTGTTTAAAGTAGGTTATGGCATGGTAATCATAATTTACAGCTTCTGGAAATGAAGGGGGTTTGATTTGAGTGGTTTTTTTCTTTTGTTTTTTGTTTTTGTATAAACCATGTGACATTAGTAAAGAAAACAGTGGAACTCCCAGCTGTACTAGCCCTGGTAAACTGAGACGAGATTTGTTGTTGCTTACGCTCCTGTGGTTTCTGGTGTGTTGACACTGAAATCATGTGCAGTAACAGCCAAAACAGTAAAACACAAAATACAAATCCTGTATCTAGGGATCTCATTCCATAGCCCCTTTTTTTCTCTCTCCGCAAATACCTTTCTGATGTGTGTTGCAACCCTGCCGCTACACAGTTCTTTCTTTCTTTCAAGGTTGTCTTCGAGAGTTTTGCCTTTTTTCCACAGGAAGCAGCTGTTTCCCAAGGGTGCTCCCAAACGCTCTGCATCTCCTTGCTACTTATCTTTGTTATGATCATGCACTTTTAGAAGTGTGTTTGAGCTTTACGATGTAGATCATATTAGATTGCCTGCAGAGAGGAAGTAATGTAAATTAAGACGAGGGCAAATGGAAGAATAGGCATGTGATACACATCATGTACTGAACTGCTGAAGGTAGTCAGCTGCTCAGAAGCAAGCAGAGCTCCAAACCGAGACTGAACAGAGAGGGCTTAATAGCAGAGAGAGAAAGAGGAGGAGTAAGAGTATGACCACTCCATCATGTGGCGTGTACCAGTCTGTGTTTTTGAGCAAGCCATAAGTTTTCTCATTGCCTAAAATTACAGATACACCCATAACTGCACACAAACTTATCACAAAGAGGATTTCATTTGGCTTTGGACATGAGCAGTGCTACTTTTGCTTCTCTTACAGGCAGTATCTTTGTGCAGGTGCAGTTTGGTGAAATTCTCCATAAAGGTGTAAAGTCTTAATTTAGTTTTTCAAGCCACTTGGCAAGCTGGTCTGAATTATTCAGTGCTGCAGCCTGGATACCAGTTCTGGGTCACCTCATATGATGTCGACCCTCTCCTCTCTCAGGAATCCAACTGAGAGGGGAAAGGGTCCAATTATATTGCTATCCAGTGACAGCAGTATGTTTGGACATGTACAGGCATAATATGCAAGACAGCCCTGTCTCCATCTCTCTACTGTTTATAAACATGCAGAGTCTAAGGAAGAAGAGTAGCTCATCAGTCACATATAGATTACCTGAGTTTGGGCAGTGCCAAAAGTTCAGCTTCTGCCACATGCACTGATATTGCAAGGCTAGCTATTGCTCCATCTACCTTGATGACAGAACCAAGGTTTTGCCTTCCCTGAAGCTTTCAGGAGATCCAAATCCTAGCTCCAGATAAAGCATATTGAAGAATAATATCCCAAACATCAATCTCCTTTATAAGCTGAGAGCAGAAACTCAAAAGCCTGCCAGTTATAACTGCTTGTGCCTTACTTTTGGTAAAGACTTGAGCTGACTTGCATGCCTATATGCAGTACAGTGTCCATGGCTGTAATTCTTCCAGGCAACAGCTAAATTCAGGGCCAGGCTGGATGTGGTTCTGAGTGACCTGGTCTAGTTGAAGATGCTCATTGCAGGGGGTTGGACTAAATGACTTTTGAAGCTCCCTTCCAACCCAGACTATTCTGTGATTCTAGATTCCTAGGTTTCTCCCAGCTGCTGACTCAGTCCTTGAGCCTTGGCATTTCCTACTGTGGTCACCATTTGGCTCCTTGATCAGAAATCCAGCTGTCAATGTGTGTAAGGGCTTGCTGGACTGAGGGTTTGGGGTTGAGTCTTTCTCTCCTTGGAGGTAATAGAAAGCTTCTTCCTGACAGTGCTAGAAGTGCAAAGGGGCTATGTAGATCTAGCTAAAGTAAAATGAGGAACAATACACACAACATGATCTTTCACAGCATTTTACCTCGCTCACACCGGATAAAGGAGTTGTCCTTTACCATTGAGCATTAAAATCATCACAGCTAGATTAAATTGATATTCTTTGGTGCCATTTAATGAAACACAGCTGGATCAGCAAAATATATCAACAACAGGCTAACCAAGTATTTATGACTCTCACTGTTATTTTCTAGTTATATTTTCACCTTGAATTGGAACATGGTCAATACAAGCACAGATTTTCCACCTCCTATTTGTGTATTGCATTAATTTAATATAGGTTTTAAACATCCATTTATCCCTAACACCTTTGATGAAATTATCTTTCAATTGTAAATCTCGCAAAGTCAGATTCAAACATTCCTGTTCAATTTTGTCTGTAACTTCAACGAAACTATCATTTTGATTCTTACTTCACATTGAAATAAAGAAATTTGAGCAACTGGTATAGTGCATGAGTGCTTTATGTAACCCTGTATCAAAAATACTTCTGTTTACTTTCAACAAAAGTCATTCAAGATTCCTGAGTTTGAAGGTTCCCTCCCATTTCTTCTTAGTCCTTCTCCTATGCAATTGTTTTCATCCATGCCCAAATATCAAGGCATACAAAGTCTATTTATATGGGATGAGATTAATTGCCAAGACATGAAAAGTTTGAAGGTTGCTTGCTACCCTGCTGACTTCTGGATTTTAGATGCAATTTCAATTTTAAGCTCTTCCAGTTGTTGATTCTGAGATAACAGACATTTCTCTACTTTGAGCCACAAACGGCTTTAAAAATAGTATTTATTTGGTGCTGAATCTTGCATTTGTTTCCAGCATAGGAATAAGATTTTCCCCACATGCATTTGGCTGTGTTGAACCTTAATTAGAAAAAGAGAAGAACAGATACGCATCTTTGAGAATTCAGTTAACATTTGCTTGCACTTCATTAACTGATGCCAAATGCAGGAAGGAAGTAAACATTACATTCTTTAAGAAAATGAATGAATGAAAGTGTGGTATAATTTGGAAAAAATGAACATAGGAAACATTATCACAGGCAGAAAGTGTATTATTCTAGTTCTGATGCTGGAGGAGAGGGAAAGCAAAGTATAATTAATTTCAGTTTTGGTCAGTTTATGCCATTACCAGTGTTGTTTTAGAGAACCATTTGAGATGTAGTTGTTTCCACAGAAAGAAACTCAGGTTCTGGGTTTACCCTTGCTTTCCCTGAACGTGCTGTGCACTGCCTATGCTATTAGTGATATAGTGACTTGATCTCTACCTGCTTACAGTCTGCTTGCAGACCTAGATGTCATGCTGGTAAGGTGTCATTTGGCCTGACTGCACTGTCATTACTGCAGCTGCTGCTGTAGCTCTGGGTGACCTGCATGGATGCAGCCAGCTGTGGCTTCGCAAAGCTGTGAGGTTTTAATCCACAATGTAATCTAGAAAGCCATTCTGTGATAACCTGGTATTGTGATGGGTTGCTGGGGTCTGAGTAGCAGTAATCTCCAAAGACAAAAACCAAGCAACCGTCCTCTGCCCCAAGCCATCCCTATCAACCACTAACAGATGGGGACCCTTGTTGGCAACAGCCCTGTTGAAATATGATGTTAAGTGCTGCTGCTGATGATCCCTGCCTCCCTGCTGAGCTTGTGACTGGGTGGTGAACTGCCCTGCACACATGTAGAACGACAGTAAGCCTGGATATCTCATCATGTGCATACAGCTGTTTATAAAACTGAAAGTCTAATAGCAACACTATCCAAAACAGAACTGAAGTAAGAATCAAATGTATAATGCCTCTTGGGATAAATGAACTGTGTGAGTCACAGGGAGCTCCAATAGCAGAGGCTGTTGAAGTTCAAAAAGGAACAGGGGTGTAAATGTCACAGCTTCTTAGGGATTGCCTGCTTGAAGAAAGATGCCATCACAACATGCTGTCTTTTAACTCTTCTTTTTCCTTGTAGTTTTCCTGAACTGGAATGATTTTGTGCTCAGCTGAAAGGGAAATCCACAAAAGCATCATATACCTGGGTTCTCCAAACTCATAAGGCTATAATGCTCCCTGCTTTTGGTTTGGGGATCAAAAGACAGGGCCTGGTGTCTCCTCACCACAATATATGGCCTGATGAGAGCTTGGTGCAACTTTGTTTAAAGGGCTTTAGCTTTTTCCAGTTCCTCATGGTGCTAAATATCCTCAGCATTCAATCACAATACGGAAGAGTACCCAGCCGCTTGCAATAACAAATCCCAAACCTATGGCTATAGAAGCTGGAGCTCCAAAATTAATCATGGCAAGATTTCATTTATGATTCTATTTTTGCATGCACAACTTTCAGTAATCTGCTGGCATTTGTAACAGTGTGAAGCATTAGTAAAGAAATACAGTATGCAGTTACTCAGCTGGATTTCTACATAATGTTAAGAAAAATAAACAAAACCACCTTTCTGGAGGCACTTAGTAGCTATAAGTATCTGAAGTACCATCCTGGGAAAGTGCGGTCGCTATAGAAATGCTTAGGTTTTTGGCCAATCTGTAGCTTGTCTGTTGGCAATACTCACACCCAGTAAGGTAAAGCATCACTGGATGCTGGGCTGCTACTTCTCATACAAGCTTGTGGAAACTCCTGGTGGTGACTGGAAGCTTTGGGTTGGTGTGGACTTGCGCAGTCATGGAATCATAGAATGGTTTGGGTTGGAAGGGACCTTTAAAGATCATCTAGTTCCAATGCCTCCCACTAGACCAGGATGCTCAAGTCCCCATCCAGTCTAGCCTTGAACACTTCCAGTGATGGGGCTGCCACAGCTTCTGTGGGCAACCTGTGCCAGTGTCTCACTGACCTCATAATGAAGAATTTCTTCCTAATACTTAATCTAAACCTCCCATCTGTCAGTTTCAAGCCATTCCTCCTTGTTCTGTCACTACATGGCCTTGTAAAAAGTCCTTCTCCAGACTTCTTTTAGGCCTCTTTTAGGTGCTGGAAGACTGTTATAAGGTCTTCCCTGAGCAATTTCTTCTCCAGGCTGAACAAGCCCAGCACTCTCATTAGGGACGCATTCTCTTCAGGCTTGTGCGGGTCTTCTCAAGATCTAAACCCATTGTTAATCAGTAAACAATATGTGAATCTGAGGAGTGGGTTCTGAGAACAATGACGATTTAGGTGCTGCACAGAGATAGTGTTACACTGCGGCTGCTTCGTGCCTAAGACAACTGGAAAATGCAAAGCGATGGGGCAAGCAGCAGGATTTAGCCATGTACCAGATCCTATCCTTCTGGAAATGAAAAGACATTCCTAAAAGTATGAACCTTTGCGGGGCTAGGTATCAAGGAAACCTGTAGTTTCCTTCTCCTGCCCCGTACCAGCTTGGGGCCCAGTGCTGGAGGGAGCAAGTGGGGCAGGATGCATGAAGTGCACTCCAGGAAATTACAGCACTAAAGCCTCCAGCATTTCTCCAGGAAAGCGGGGAAGGGAGGGTGCAGAACACACCTCACCTTTCACCTTGTCTATAGGACTTGATCCTCAGGATGAACTGATGTGAATTAGTTGGGTAGCCTTAAGAGAACAGCTATTTTTTCTTTTTAAAAGAGAGATATTTTTTTACACAATAACTCCAATGCTGGTTCAGTGGCGACCTCAATACCCCCAATCTTCCCAAAGGTAAAACAACAGATGGCATTAGACATACAGCTAACATAATCCATGAAAGCTTCTTTGTTGAAGCTCATGCTGATTCACATGGCTTCTAGTGCGATATGTGGAAAGACAACCTCAGAATGGCAAAGCCACTGGGGAAGAAAGGACAAAAGAAAGTTAGTAACCTTCACTTTGAGCTTGGGGTTGTTTTTTTTTACTTTTGCAGATTTCTGCCTCAAATTAACATTGGCTAATGAAGTTCTTTGCTGTGAACAGTAGGTCGATTACTATAAGGATTACATTTGTCTTTAATGAATTGAACCTTACTGCTATTGCTCCTGCTCAGGGATATTCTAATAAATGAAGTCTTATGTCCTAAAGAATTTCGCTGTATTAGAAAATTATGAATAAATAAGAAATCCAAAAATAAGTTTTAATTGCATAGGGATTGTTCCCAAAGTGAATCCATCTCAGACAGGAAGGTGGCTTTAAATACCTGGTGGTTTAAGTAGGACCATTTCCAAAGGGATCATTAGAAAATTCATCTTTTACAAATGCAACACTCATGGTACCAATTAATTAATGAAGCTGGAAATTAGCATAATTTTAGTACAAAAATAGATACAATGCAGCTGTTAGAACACAAGCATCTAAAATAGGAAGTCTGATTTTTCTCGGTTATACCCTTAAAGCAGAAATTAGACTTTGGGCTATAAGCACTGCTTTAAAAATAATCTTTCTTATCCGCAAAATTAAGACTGTGAGATGAAACATACCTTAGACAAAAATATCTTAATTATTGTGAAGTATCAAAGCATTGCTGAAATAACTGGAGCTGTACTGATAAATCCCAACAGAGCACCTGAGCCATCGGGTTTCTGCGCAGAAAAGAACTGCAGTTTGATACCTGCCTTTTCTATGGATATTTCAAACTCCACGTGGCTAGTCCTTAGACTAAAATGAGCCCAGACTGAATCCATCAGGCATTTTCCTTGTTAACCTGCCAGTCTCTGCTATCCTGTTCTTTGGTTCTCATCTGATTTTTGCGGTTAATAATAAGCCTGATCCTACTGGATGAGCTAAATAGCTCATTTTTTTTTGTACAGTAGCTAATCCATCTTTGTGCAGCCGTGCAAAAGCAACCCTGATAACTACCGCAGTACTTCTACATCAGCAACAAGGCAACTAAAGCCGTGAGACCGGATAAAGTGCCTCTGAACTCATGTCCATAGGGTATAAATCCAAGCTGGAAAATCCAACCAGGCTTCCACATGAGTGGGAGGAGGCCTGGTTAATTTGATTAGAAAGTTTTTTCCTGCTACAGCTGCTAAAATAATTTTAGATGAGGGCAAAAAAATGGAGATGATGCATTTGCAAACAATTTAAAAAGAAGCAATCTCCAAATTTGCCTGTTCCATGACCTTCCAATGCCTTTACAACAGAAGATGTGGGTTTCCCCATGAGTTTTTTTCCAACAATAGAAAATAACTTGATGTCAACTACTGTTTTCAAATGGCACTGACTGAGTTGGGCGTAGGAGGAAGGAGCCAGCCAAGAGGAAATTTGAGGCTTTTGAGTTTCCCACTGTAAGCAGGTATGCATTGACTGTACTGCTTCCAAAGGCGTATGCTGCAAGTCAGCATTAATAATAGCTCACAAAAATGTGGCTAAACCTGTATAATACACAAGATGTAGTCACAGCACCTTGTAGGACAGCACCCATTATAGTGCAACCTCCAGATGTCTAATAAACCCTCTACCTCCTCCATGTCCACCACATATACACTCTATTTGTTCCTAAAAATCCTCTGTCTCAACCTTGAGCACAGCTGATATATGCAGCAAAAGTCAGGGTGGTTGGGGTTTTTCCAGCAAATGTTTTTTGCTGGAAAATTTGATTTCTGAGAACTAAACTGTTTCTCCAAAGTGTAACTGTTAAAAAACTAAATCACCTAAAACAACAAAACAAGATATCCTGAGAAGGCACCTGATGGGCTACGGTGCTCCCACAGCTTGTAGCACTTGTAATACTCTTGGGGTTTTCTGTCAGATTTCTGCATGGCCTTGCCACATGGAATAAACAAAAAAACAAAACAAAAACCCCCACCCTAGGTTCCTGACATAGAAACAAGGGTCTGGTACCTCTGGGGTTTTAGCTTCACTGAAACTTAGCTTTAGACTGCAGTATGGAGCTTGAAAGCCTCAAATCCCAGTTGACTCAAGCAGCAGTTTCCAGACTTTTGTCTCACAACTGGTGCATCCTGTCACTGGGTCTTAAAAGCCACATAGAAGCAGTGGGCAGCGAACTTTCAAGCTCAATTTCATTCATAAACAATAAGTTTTTGTTGTTTTCAGAATATTTTTTTCTTCTTTTGTGGAACATTTTGAAACACTGAGGGTAGAGGGGAGTCCCTTTAGAGTGAAATATTTGTCCTTTTTCAGAATCTTTGTATTCCCAGTAAACATGGAAATTTTAATTTTAATCAGCTTCAACTGAAGTCCAAATTGGAAAGAAAGAAGTAAAAAAAACCCCAAACCCTAAACCACAGTACCATCCACTGCTTGGGAAAGTTGTGGAGCTTTCTGTTCCTAGCAGCAGAATTGCGTTGTTGATTAGAAAGAGCAACACCCAGAACAGTTTTGCATCGGAAACGTGGATGAACAGGAACAGCTACAGTCTTTGCATTATAATCAGAAAAAAAGGACTTGGTCCTTTTACTTAAATAAGCTGAAGATTTGGAATTTCCCTGATTTTCATCTAAGTGCTTTCTTTGAATCTTGGCCAGTGGATAAGAAATTAGTCAAGAGGTTTGAGATGATGTGAAAAGAAAAAAACAGCTGCCAGACCTGCCTTTGTTCAGATGTTGGGAAGTTGTAGGAGCAATTAGTGCTTTGTTACAACAACTGAAAATGCTTATCTTCTGAGCTGACATACCTGATGCATGCATCTGATTCCTTTATGTACTTAGTAGGGATTAGAAGAGGAAAAAAGAAAAAGTAGCAAGTAAGTAAGTGGTTTGTTTTTTTAATTTTTTTCCCATACAGGGCTGCAAGGGTTTGGAGAGGTTTATTTTTTCAATTTTATTTTACTTAAGAACAGAAGGCTGCAATGTTCCCAAGTTCTCCAAAAGTCGATTCCAAATCATTTGTTTTGGACTCAATGAAATTTTTCCCTTCAACAAACTCAAATTTTGGCATTTTGTTCAGATTCACTCTATTTTTATTTTGGAATACTGTGGAGGAGGAGAAAGTTATCTATGATACGCTTTGGTCTGGTGTCCTACGGAAATAAGGATTACATTATCATGTTCTCAGTCTGCTTCTCTGCTTGCCTGTCCTCCCCCTCTCTTCCTACACCCCCAAAAGGTTTTGATCAGAAAGTTTTGCAATTCTTACAATCTCAGCAAAGAAGGCTGGTAAGGTTGGAAAAGAAACACTATTAATACACCATTAAGGACAGAAAAACAAATATACATCTTATTAAATGTGTGAGAACCTGTACCAGAGTTTCTCATTACAGTCCTGCCACTGACAGAACAGCTTGTTACCAGTGTCGGGGAGTTGAGGCTGTTTGTATGATGGTCTCCTGGCTGAATGTGTAGGGTTGAAGGAAAAGTTTTAAAGAAATAATAAACAGCAAAATAGAGACAAGGATAAAGCTCCGAAGAAATAATAGGGAAGTCAAATATTGAGAAATTGCCTTCAGCTGGGAATGGTCTAAAAGGATGTTGTCTCCCCACAATCAACAGAGTGAAAAAATACAAAAAATAAAAGGAGAAAAAAAAAGGATGATTCCAATTGTTGCTTCATTCTGGATCTAGAAACCTACAGAGACTGAGGTGATCTGTGAGTATTAGGGAGAAATTTCCAGTACAGAAAGGCAGGTCCTGGAACTGAAGAAAAAGTCTACCCATCACACAACACACTGCTTCCAGCCAGTTGATAGGGATCTTGGTTGAAAGGATATATGTGTGTTTTCAAGGAAATATTTGGATGCAGGGAAGTGGACCTGTTTCATCCTTTGCTGTAATTTAATGTGAATATGAGGAGAAGAATCAGTAATGTTTTGAAAAAGCTGTTGACAGATTATTACTAATCACTAATACTGTCTTCCACAGAAATTACCTTAAACCTTCAAATGCGACTGAACTTTTCTGTGAAGTGGACGGAGAGGGTATGGCAATACTGGCATCCCACTAGGAGTGAGGTTTGCACTAGGTGGTCATACAGCCCAAGGCAGGGGAACAATAAAGATCACAAGTTGAAAGGAGGGATTAAAAAAAGCATAGGTTGGACCACAAGCCTGAAGGAAACATGGTGTTACACCAAAAGCCATTTTAGAAGGAAATAAATCGAAAAAACAGTTCTTAAAATCATTGATACAGAAAACAAGTCTTTTTCTTGGAACAGCCTTTTGTATCACCCCACTATTTTCTCTTCAAAATAAAACTTTGCTCTATAAGCGGTTCTTATGCAGGTTTGCTGCTCAAGTTTACTAACTAGTGTGAAACAAACCTTAGAGCAGCCTTCTAGTACCTAAAGGAGGCTAACAAGAAAGCTGGAGAGGAGCTTTTTTAAAAACAAGTAGTGAAAGGACAAGGGGGAATGACTTAAGCTGAAAGGGTATAGATTTAGTTAAATATTAGGAAGAAGTTCTTCCCTATGAGGGTGGTTAGACACTGGCACAGGTTGCCCAGAGAAGCTGTGTCTGCCCCATCCCTGTCAGTATTCAAGGCCAGGCTGGATGAGGCTTTGAGCAACCTGGTCTAATGGAGGGTGTCCCTGCTCATGGCAGGGGGGTTGGCCCCTTCCAAACCGTAACCATTCTGTGATTATGATTTTAGGGGCAGTAAAGAGTCAAGTGACAGCATGATTGCCTGCACAAGGCAACATAAACAACTAGGGTGTACTGAGTGCTCTGTATCAACCGCCTTGTGACACTATTCTCCCATAGTAAGCAAAAGCAGGATAAACTAGTCTGCAATTACCAAGTCGGTTAATTCACTCCCTTAAACATAAACATAGATCTAAAATGAGATTATATTACATCAGAAACAAGGCAAAGTTTGAAGATATTTGTTGAAATTTGGCTTAATGACTCTTTTGTCATTGTAATTCACACCTTTCACCTTGCTAATATCTAGCAATTGCAAATTGGCACCGTACCAGAAAATGAAAGCAGCATCTTTTGCCTGTCCTTTGTTTGCTTTATCTGTTTTTTCCTATTATTTTCGATGTATTTTGCAGTCACAGTGGATTTTCTTTTAAAAGCTGCTAATCCATTTCTGATTTATAACCACCGTACAAACAGCTCCCTGTCATCTGTTTTTAAAAATGAGCTCTTTTAGCTAAGCTTATAACTTCAAAAAGAAACTATGCAGCTTGGTTCATTTTACACTCACTGTTTGACAAGGGATTACGCAAATGACCCGTGATTCCTTATTACGTCACATATCCGTAGATTTAGATTAGATATTAGGAAGAAATTCTTCACTATGAGGGTGGCGAGACACTAGAACAGGTTGCCCAGAGAAGCTGTGGATGCCCCATTCCTGGAAGTGCTCAAGGCCAGGTTAGATGGGGCTTTGAGCAACCTAGTCTAGTGGAAGGTGTCCTTGCCCACAGTAGCAGGGTTGGAACTAGGTGATCTTTGAAGGTCCCTTTGCACCCAAACCATTCTATGATGCTATGACTCATGGCATGCAGGTGTTTTGTTGAAGACAACAAAGAAATTCACTGGACTGTGTCCAGAGGTACTAGACATTATCAGAGCTTTTCTAAAGCCAGCACAGAGACAGCACCCTGGCCCTGTCTTTGCAGAGACTCAGAAGGGAAGCCTAACCTGTGAGCTGGTCAGCCTGCATATGGAATGCTACGTGAAGGGTCTCCAGCCCTGAGCTTCTCCAGCATGGGATGGGTAGAGCGCATGGCTGGCAGCAGGTCTGCAGCGGTGTGGGAGTGAAACCCCTGTGATACGAGGAAGGAAGCCAGCATATGCTGTTTTGAAGGTGGTATTGCTGAGCTGGGCTGGGACCCAGTTGCCTGCCTAGCCTGGCCCCTTCCCATGGCAGAGAGCCAACAGCCCTGGAGAAGCTGTTTTCATCCATCACTACCAATTATGCACAGAAATTCTCCTCCCTTTAGTTCTCCAGCAGATGTCTTGTGGCTCAGACTCAGGAAAATCACTGCACCCCACTTGGAGACAGTAGACACATCTTCCAGTGGCACAAAAAGCAAGGAAGGAATTTGCCATGTCCTTATAAAGGCAATTTTTCCGTGTACGCAGAGTCATGTGAAATGCTGGGCTAGGAACTGCCCTGTTTCACTTAACACATGCAGGCTGCACTGCCTCTGTGCCCAGGGTGCCATGGTAACATCCGCTACACCTATACGTCTCTAGAAGCCATAGTATGTTATTTATTATGTTATTTATTAAGTATTCCTTCCCAGCAGAATCGTCTGTGCTAATCCAACCAGGGAGGAGAGGAGTCCCTTTTGCCAGGAAGCTCATCCTCTCAAGATTCCAGTTTCATGAATCAGATTTCTGTTTAGCTCATTTTATCTGACACAACACAGTGGATATGTTCTGTGCAGAAAAGTAAGAGAAGTAGGAAAAGATGCAAGCATCTTTCTGAAGAAGCTAGTGTATCAAGTCCAATTTGATAGCTGTCTTTCCTTCAAGCTCACAGAACTTGCCAAGTAGATGCACTCTGCTGTCAGTTTTTAGCTTGCTTTCCTCTTCCTTATCACTCTGTTAGGAATCAACACTCATGTTTTGTAAACACCTACGCCCAGATTAGGAAAGGATTATGGCTATGGGGAGAATTTGCAAGGATTTGCTTACAGTGTTGACGTTCTCAGTGGATATAGGGACATACTTGATTCAAACAATGCTTCGCAGATGCGTTTTCCTCCCTAGTTAAGCAAGATTTCATCTAGTAAAATGCATGGTGGCCACCTTTAAAAAATATATGGTATAAAAATACCAAACTGTGTACCTGAGACCACAACACAGTTCTGCCTTTTCACTGACAGCCTGTGGTGCGTGCTGTTTGCTTACTCATCACAGTAACTAGTCTGGTGCATCTTTCCAGGGTTTCAATATTAGATTATCTGAGCATATAAAATCAAGCTGACAGAATGAGTCACCTGATAGATTATTGCCTAGTGGAAAAAAAGCACAGGCTCGTCATTATATTTGCCCACAAAGCATCATACACACCTGTGGGGCTGTGAAGATAATAAGCATGAACTTGATTATTGCTAATATGCTCTTCTTCAGCTCTCAGATACACATTGTTTTTCTTTTATATAATAACTTTTTGTTCATTTCCTAGAATTGACAAAATACTTCAGAGAAATTAATCTGATGAACAAAGGTTCCTTGGCTTCCTTAAAAATTCAAGCAATAATACCTGAATAGCAATAAAAGTTACTGTTCAGAAAAACACTGTATTAAATGCGTCATCAGTTCCAGCTTAATGGAATCAAATACACTTAAGAAAATGGCAAGCTCTGGTGTTAATAAGAGTACACTTCAGATTGCTAAACCACTTTTTCATTTTGGCCACTTTTTTGTTTTGGCTACTTGGCTATTTCTTGCTTTTGTAGAGCTGAAAAATAACATTTCACTTTACACACATATATTATATGTTCCCAGCAAAAGCAGAGAGTATTTCTGTCTGGTAGTTGCTACTGCAACTTTGCACAGCAGAGAAAAACAAATAGCAGCAAATCACAATGATATTCAATTAATCTGGACTCTGGAGACTGGAAACAGTTGTCCACTTTACTCTGCCACCAGGAGCCTTTACTTTCTCCCACTCTTTTTCCAGACATGCCTGTGACATAGCAACTTACAGCTCTCTGCAAGTTTTCACTCAGGTCAGGTCTGGCCAAGGGTTATGGCTAGCCTCACTTTGCTCCCAAGGAATGCCTTTCCATGGGCTGACCTGTGGGGCAGGCAAGCTTGAGCTGCAAAAGAAGCGAAAGCTTCTCATTTGAGAAGATGCTTAGGGAGAAACCTGCTCATCTTTCTTCTGTATTGGCCAGGGCACTTTAGCCACGAATACCAGAAGCTGACTGATAAATAATAGGGTTTCTGATGGAAAGTCACTCTCAAGTTTTTTCTACTTCCTCACCCTGAGCACCACAGGAGTACAGGGAATGGGGGTTGTGGTCAGTTCATCGCACGTTGTCTCTGCCACTCATTCCTCCTCACACTCTTCCCCTGCTCCAGCGTGAGGTCCCTCCCACAGCACACAGTCCTCCATGGACTCCTATTGGGCTTTCCCCTGCTTCAGCATGGGGTCCTCCAGGAGCTGCAGGTGGGTATCTGGTCTACCATGGACCTCCACGGGCTGCAGGTGGATATCTGCTCCACCGTGGACCTGCATGGGCTGCAAGTGGATATCTGCTCCACTGTGGACCTCCATGGGCTGCAAGTGGGTATCTACTCCACCATGGATCTCCATGGGCTGCAGGGGAACAGCCTGCCTCACCATGGTCTGCACTACAGGCTGCAGGGGAATCTCTGCTCTGGTGCCTGGAGCTCCTCCTCCCCTCCTACTGCACTAACCTTGGTGTCTGCAGGGCTGCTTCTCTCACATATTCTCACTCCTGTCTCTGGCTGCTGTTGCACAGTAGCTTTTTCCCTTTCTTGACTATGTTACCCCAGAGATGCTACCACCATTGCTGATGGGCTTGGCCTTGGCCAATGGAGCCAGCTTGCACTGGCTCTATCGGACACAGGAGAAGCTTCCAGCAACTTCTCACAGAAGCCACCCCTGTAGACCCCATGCATCCCTTCATTCCAGCCTCTCTAGGAGAAGGGGACGTGTCTAGACAGTTGGCCACCAGTCCTCATCCCAGGTCTTCTCCTCTCATGGCTAAGAGCAGGCCCTCTCTGGTTGACCATGAGGGCAGGCTGGTATTGCAAAGGATAAAAGCTAACAAGGAAGTGGGGGAAAAACCCAGCAAACAAACTATGATACCGAGGTGTGGAAGGAAGGAAGACAGCTTGCCTGAGCCCTCCCACAGCATATAAAAACATGCCACAGGCAAAGTCCGAAATGGTGGAGCAGAACCACAGTTTCCATAGGCTTTTCAAGTCATAGAAGCTGTGACTACTAGCTATTAAAACAGACTTAATGGCCAATAGTTTCCTGTCATCTCAGGTGGTTGCAAAACAACAGAGACACAGGCACTGCCATCCCTTCCTGTGTCATAACCACAGCAGATGCCACCCTGCATGCCTGGGGAACACCACTGCTCCTGAGGACGATCCCCATGGATAGCACAGCATCTCCTACAGGAATGTGCTTTTTTGCTTCCTGGGTAATTTCTCTTTAATGAAGCATAAAACAATTGCCCAATATTTCTTTCTCCGAGTGTTAACTACTTGTAGGAAGATTGGGTAGCTCCATCCCAGAAGACTGATGGGAGGAAAGGACCTGCCCTCATTTATTTAATACATAAAATAAAAATTAAATGAAAACAAAAAAGACTGTTAATGAAAGGAGTTGTTCTTTTGGGTTTGGGGGTTTTTTTTGGTCTTCTTTTAATAAAAAGGCAAACTCCAAATAGGAAAAGTCTCCCAAATAATTCTGATAAACTTTAAAAGTTCCACTCAATGTTAAAGGCAAAGGGTTAGTGAAAAACATTTCTGAAGTCAGAAAGAATTCTGTATTTATTAGCAGGAAAAGTTCAAAAGATTAATCATACAAATTCTTTGACATTTCATCTTGCAAAAGCGTAATCCTGATAAGAAAAACTTTTTGGCAAGAGCACCCTCCCTGTTGAATACGTGATGGTTACTCTGGAAGAGGGAACAAGAGCTAGCTTGTTGAAATGGCTCTGCAAATGCAGAAGAAAAGCAGGTTTTATCAAGCACTGTTTCTAGACACTTCTGTAGTTGTTTGTCTTACAGATGCGAATGAAGTGAGAGCTGCAGCCCAAGCTCTTGGACTACCTCTGACACAGCGCCAGCGGGAGGAATAAAAGTAGGAAAGCCATCTCTTCCTTGCCATTTACTTTTT
>NW_009926023.1:0-10757 GCF_000696875.1 Nestor notabilis | reverse complement strand
TTCCTGCTGGTTTTAATATTAGCAAAGGATTCTCTAGGGGGATTGTAAGTCCATTTGTCTCTGAAGCACAGAGATCAACAGGCAGTTCAGTGAAAAGCCAGCATGGGGGAAGAGAAATCCAAACCGCAAGCCAGCAAGGTGAGTTAGTATTTCTACCCACGGTTTTGCAAGGGATTAGGTATTCATAAAGATTTAACTAAGCTCTGCTTTGCTTGTACAGCTGCAATATTAATAATAGCCCTGCATCTTGTAGATCTGTTGTATTTTCTCCACAGCAAGTCTGCAGCAGTGAATATAGCTCTGGGCTGTTTCTGTATTACTGAAATTCACATCATTGTGATTTTCTGACCCTTTTCCTCCATTATCATTAAAAAGAAAAATAAAAAGTGTTTCTTTTACTCAGACCCTGCTGTCACTCTCCATGCCCACTGTATATTATCTGGCTCCCTCATTATCTGGACCATGACAGCAAAAGTACTGAACAAAACACAGACAAGCCCCCTGGGAGCTAACTTAAAATACTTAATGTCACATATTGCCTAATTAGCCAGCTTCCTTTTGCAATGAGATTTTGATTCGATACCATTGCTGGAAATCTTGAAATTGTTTTTTATTCTGACTTCATTTCTGCCTCTGTCTTGTTTATGTACTTTTGTCACCTCTAGGAGCTTTGAGCTTTATTCCTTTGTTTTGATTCCACAAATATTCATGGGTTACGTTGCATGAATGTCTGAGGTTTCTAGAAAAGACTAAACCTAGGGTTTCAGGACAACCCACAGATTTCCAGTGCTGTATTAAGCCCTTTTTAGTAACAACCCATAAAACACGCATTAGCATGAAACTTTTGGCTGATAACTTACTTTCTTTCTGGACAAGAGGTACCTCAAACTTCAAGACAACTTCATTTCTGGCCTAATAAAGGCTCCTGGTGCTATTAGCTCTATCCCAAACTGCAATCCTGTGTCTTAGCGTGGGAAGGAAAGCAGAGGGGGTGGGTGTCTGCTACCTTCCTGGCAACATCAGAGGAGCTGCAAGGTCTTTATTCCCAGGTGGCTTGGAAACAGGCCACCTACAGTATGTGGAAGCCAAGTGAAATGCATATGGCAGTCTTGGTCTTTTGAGCTGCTCTGTTCTGATAATATGACACCAAATAAAAATAAAAAGAGCAAACAACACCAGATTGGACCTTCTCTAGTTCTGCACAAAACAAACATATTATCAAGGAGGTTTTTAGCTTTTATCTTTCTTCTGTCTAATATGTGCCTCCCTAGTAAACATTTTACAGATCCCAGTGGTTTCTGTGGAGCAGAAACAAATGTTAAAAGAAACAAATTCAAAGGAAAAAGTTTGGGTTTTGGTGTATTGGGTTTTGATTTTTTTTTTTTTAAATCTCCTCTTTGTTCTTTTGTCCAGAAATGACAGAATTGGTTCCCAACTTGGAACACAATTGTTTATGTCAATAAATCAGTCGACTTCACTGCTGCTGTGCCATCCAAAATGCCTTTGTAATCTGGAGAGAAAAAAATGGTTGTGCTGAGGAGAAAGGGAGCAATGGCCATTTCCCAGGCTTTTTTGACCTTCTGAGCAAGAATTGGAACTTGCCTAGTGGTTTAGATGCTAATCTGTCTACCCAGTGTGTGGGTGTGCTCTGAGTCACAGCCAACATGTGCGCTCACTTCTAAAACAGGGCTTCCTAAATATTTTCGTAAGGGTAACTTTTGTTTAACTTGCATTTGGCAGAGTCCCATGCTGGGAATGGTCAAAAGCTCAGGAAGGTCCATATGTTGTGTATGGAGCTGCTAAGAACAACTTTGAATGTTTTCAGACCTTATTCTCTCTTACTGAAGAAGTAGTAAAGCCCCCTCCCAACATGAATGAAGATACTGCTTTTTTCTCACCCACTCGCCAGCAAACCACATCTGTCAGGATTCAAGTGTGCAACAACTGTCTGTCCACAGTGAAGATAAATGTCTAATTTTTTTTATTATTATTTTTTGGCATTTGCTGTATTATTTTTTTAATCCATGCCTAGATACGCAAGGGGCATTCTGCTGAGGACGCTCCAGGCAACTGTAACTGTACAAGTACTAGGCAAGCAGGATACAGTGGCCATATACAGGCGGGAGGCACTGTAGAGATTTCTGCAAAGAGAAGTCCTCTTTTTTTTTTTTTTTTTTCTATTTTATTGTTCTGCTTATTACATAACTGGGCACATGGATAATGAACATGTTTCAGTCAAAGCATCACAGGTGTTACAAATTGCTTTCTCTCTTGGAGGCCCTGTTATTAACCCAGTTACTGCTGGTAATAATACCTGCTGCTCTGCAAATAAGCCTGAAAAATGCACTGGGGCCAGATTCAATAAAGGGCTTAGGTGACTCAGCAAAGTTGGTGTAATACCCCATATTTAGGATCTCAGGCCTTTGAGCAGAGCCTGAATCCTGAGCAATAGATCTATAAAGCGCACAAAGAGAGTGTTAGGTGGTTGCGATAACAACCCCAAGCAGCTTTGCATGTACCTGCTTAGACCTAGCCAATAAAGCTGTCTGGGTGGGGAAAGGAACCTTAAAACCCACCTGGCAGATCTGCAAGGAGATACTTACATTCAATCAGGATCCTATATTCCAAAAACATAAATATATTCCAAAATACCACTTTTTTTTCTTTTGCTTTTTTATTTTGTTTCCTTTCAGAGAACTGAGCAGGCCTTAATGCTTTTTGATGTTCCTTCTTTGCCAGGATTGCCACACACCGATTTAACACCCAGCTGCTAAAGCTGTAACCTGGGAAGGGGATGTCCTAAGCTTGGTGCCTGCTTTGGCTGCGCTGTGTGTGTGGGAGGAGGGGCTTCAACCTCCCCATTCCCCTCAGATTATGCAATTAGCAGCTTTAAAGTAGGTCAGTGTGAGTGGGCTGGAGGGATATGCTCCTCATCCTCCAGCTGCAACTGTGCAGAAAACAATTCAAGATTCATTAGTCCATAAAGAGAAAGAGCATATTAAGCAACCAAGTCATGTTTCCTCATGCTCAGGACACTCACCTGGCATAAGGGCAACCATGTTTCTGGCCCTCGTCTACCTTTGATTTTCTTTGTTTTAACCAGCGGTGGTTATATGTGAACTGCAAGAAAAAGGGGCCCAACAGGGGAACTAAAACTCATTCCTATCCAGCTCTGCTTGGAGTAAGTGCTGTAACCACAACCGGACTGGTGACACTGCCCAGTGCCAGATTATCCTCACTTCTGCAGGTCAGGCTTTCTCTCAAAAGACTGAATAGATTTGAAACAAAATATGTTCAGGTCCAAATATATTTGAATATTCCCTATTTGAATAGGGAATGAAAACTTCCAAGTCCTCTAAGGAAATAACCAGGCTACTTAGTGCTTGGGCAGAGGAGAGGAATTTTGCATTTCAGCTTCAGACTGCAACAGCCACTGTGTGTGATAAAGAAAGAAATAGATCCCCAAAATCTGAGCGTGCTCTGAGGACACAGGTGGAACAGACTGTCCCTACAGTATGCTTAGTTAGGGACAGGTACAAAGCAAGCCTTCTATTGTTTGCTCAACTCTACCAAGACTGGGACAACTCAGGATGGGTGCAGAAGTACAGCTCCAAGCTTCTGGTAAACTTAAGAGCAGGTAAGTCCCTGAACATAGTCACCACCAGCTTTGTTAGGATTTTGGTCTTAAATGCCTCAATTGGGCCAAGTCCCAGATCAGAAAATCTTGTACAGATTTGACACGTAGCTCCTTTTCGTATGAACAAGGGATAGAGCCCCCTGCAAACTGCAATGCTCCAAGATAAACCATCGGTCTGGAAGGAAACACCATGTAAAGTTTTGCTCTCAGTTATCCCATTACAACTTTGACTCCATGGTGATGAACAGCATAACTGGGCCAAGAATATAATAGCAGAATAGGTTGGGTTTTTTTCTTTAGAGGCAAGGCCATGCTATAAGATGGTGAGGATAAATGCCAGTAAGCAGACCTGTCCCTACCAAGAACTCTGTATGGCCAGTGCAGTAGAGTCTCTGTCCCTTTGAAATCCAGCACAGCAGAAAACTCACAGACATGATGAAGAAAAACTCACCAAAGAGAGTTTCTTTGAAGAAATCTTTCCAGACCCAGGAGCTCAGTGGACCATATATGTGTGTACCTTTGAAACGCAAAATGTGTGCTGAGCAGTACAGCAACTGTATTCCAAGTCCCTTTCTGCTGTTTTCTTCCTCAGCATCATTTCCCTTCCTTGCAAAGCCAGCCTAGGCCAGCCGCCCACTGTCCCTCAGAGCCCATCATCCTGCATGAGGAGCTGAACGCCTCCAGCTGCTGGTAGCATTCCCACCCACGTTACCACAGCAGCAGAAACAGCAAAACATTAAACACAAGGATGCTGTGTGGGCAAAGTCCCTGCATCCTCCGGGCTCGTGAGCAACCTTTATACAGCTGCCAGGCCCCCAGAGGGACCTGCAGAGCTTGAGTGTTTGCTCCAGCTCCTTTTCCAGCTGAGCCTGGCACGTTTATGGGACAACTAAGGTAATCTATGTGCAAAACAAGTACACAGCACCGGTTATACCCAATTTTAAGAGCTTTGTTTTAGAGAACTGTAATGGCCCATCTATTCAGAGTGAGAATAAATTAAACAGTGTTCCCAAATACACTTCTTGGTATCATTTGACTGTTAACAAATGTCCATCTTATATTTCTACCTGGGCTCCACCCTTGCATTGCATAAGCCCTTCTTCCAGAGATAAGTCAACACAGAGGAATTCACATGGAAATATCTTCTAATGTGGCACTGAGATGAGGACTGTCTGAAGACTATATGTATTACTTTTGGCTTCTTTTCACTTTATTTTTCCTTCCTTTGGACATATCTGATCTTCAGAATGTAAGGAATGATAGAGAGATCATTTTCTATTAGCTGACTACAGCTATAGACTGGCTTGACATACATTGATTTGTTAATTTTGCAAGATACAAAAAAAACCCCCAGAACCAAAAAAGCTGACAGTCAGGCAGTACAGTTCCCTGGAAAACAGATTTTCTTAACTAAATCTTTTGTTTTGACAACACGACAGCTCTGTTCACGAACAGTAGCTGTATTGGGACAGTATATTTTGATTTCTCCAAGGCACGCAATTTAACACCACATGACATTTTGATTTAAAATGTGCATTAACTGGAACTTATAGGGTATGCATTAGATTGATTAAAAATTGATTCCCTGGTAGATCTTTACAAGGTAGCTGTCCACAAGGACATGACTGGGGCTGGTTTTCTTGCGGTCCACCTGGGACCAGTTCTTATCCTGACATGATTGAATATGCCAATCCAAACAAACAAATAATCTGAAGTCTTTACTGGTAAGTGAGTCAAAAAGTAAGTGAGGTTGTTAATAGGGAATCGGTCCTGCTTTGAGGGTGATATTTGTTTAAATGGTCAAAGTCTAAAAAAAAAAAATGCATTCTGATGTACTCAAAAAAAGATTTTAGATTTGAAAATAGAGAAGTGAGGCTGAGGATGAGCAAATGGCTGGGGAAATGTTCCAGAGAAGGACTTTTTAAAGACTCCTCCTAGACAGTCACCACATTTTTGTCTCCTCAAGACACATGCAGAATAGAGACCTGCCACATTTTCCCATCGGCACTCACATAATACCACAGTGCTGCTCTTAAGAAGTGAGATTGAATTATACTAATTTTAGAATGTTTTCTCAAATCTGAAATCTAATTAAGCCATCCTGAAAGCGTATGCTTGACATTTCATGGCTGGGAAAACATAACCATAAAATAAAAAACCAAGCAAACCTTTGTTTTTTGAAAAACCAAAAACAAATAAAACCTTAATGGTTTAGTCTAATGTACTGTTGTCATATGCTCTTCTAGACCTATATAAAAAAATATACACCTGGGCTCTGGGAATATAGAAATACTTCCAAGAGGAGCAGACTAACAGATGATATTCAAAATACATGAAAAATTATGAAACCATTATTAAAATAAACAATAACAGAGGGAGAAGTGCAAAAGATGATAACTTCTATTGTTTTCCTTTGAAATTTACGTTTGCAAGCAGCTATTTAGGAGTATCTAAGACTATGTCACATAGTTCAGAAATCTGGTTACCCCTATTCCAGAAGAAACTGCATTTATTACATATGTTTTGCTTTCTAAGAAAGAGGAGTAAAATCCATTGCAATGGCTAATTTCGTATATTTTCCTTTGAAAACCATCTCTGCCTAGACAGTCTTTTCAAATGGCTTCAAAAACACTGACGAGGAAGGTGGTGTGCTGACACTAATTAAATAGCTGTGCCTATATGCTCTACGTACACCTCCCACAATATTGTTTTGATAATTAATAGTTTTTGAGACAGAAAAAAACCCCTAAAATACAACAGAAGCAAGAGATTGTGGAATTTTAACCTCTGTGCTGGTGTTTCAGGACATTTTATTTTCCTGGGCTTGTTATATCTGGCATGAGACAACCCTCCTGGAGGGATACCTGACACCAGAGGTTACTAATCCATAGTTAGCCCCAGTTAGCCCCAACTGCCTGGTGAAACAGAGTGAGAAACCACAGAAAACCCCACCTAATATTCACAAAGAAAGAGTAGTATTCACTTGTGGAGTGAATACCTTGGAACTTAAACATTGGACCTTCACAGACCTGTGGAAAACATGTCCCATGACTAACTATGGGCTAATTTTTCAATACTGTAACCATCCTGGTGTGTCTTAGAAGACAAAAATATACCCTAAACATAAATGTCTTTGTTTACCTTGAAAGATATTTAGGGAAACAAATGACATTAAGCAGAAGACACATGGAAATGCGTCGTCATGGACAGCTAGTCCATAGGTTCAATTCTGAAGTTTTGAGATCCTTGTTAACTTGACAGAGCAACAGATACAAAGCCAACAGCCTCAAACAAGCAGCTGCAGACTCACGAAGATGTACTATACCCATTCTGCTTAGCAGATTTTGGAAAAGACTTACTTCGGTTTTTATTTATAAGCTAAAACCTGCAGCAGGTTGACCTTTTGGACCAGCCCAAGAAAGCACTTAGTTTTGAAATAAATAGCCTGCTGAGACACAATTTGACCCTTTACAGCTAGAATGAGCCCATTCAGTGCTCAATTTCTCTTTCTAATGCGTCAGTTACATGCACTACTTGTTTCTGGCGAGTGCTTAATACTGTAAATACAAGGCTGGTCCTCCACGTTGTCCTTTCTTCAGCCCATGGGGTACCTTGATTGGCTTTGGGGGGGGTGGGGGGGTGGCACTGCTGATTCATGCCACTAGAAGGTGTAATTAGAGGACCCAGATTGTCCATCCTGAGGTATTACATGTATTCCTTCCTCCTATGGATTTATTTCCTCTGGGCTTGATTTGATTTCCCTGTGCAAATTTTTCAGCCTCTACAGTGCATGGCACATTCTGCAAAATTTGGGGCCAAAATAAGAATTGAGAAATGTCCCTTTCTCTCTTACGCACATACAAAATCAATGACACACTCTATGAAGTTATATTTCATATACAAACCTGAGGAATTTGAGAGCTCCAATTGGGTGATTTTAACCCGGTATGACTCGTTTTCTTTTTAGCATCAAAGAAAACAAGAGAAAAAAACCAAAAAGGAAATTAGTCCATAAAAGAGAAAAAATGCTCACTTATATTGCTTAGGTTACAGCAAAGCTAAAAATCAGCTATTGTCATCCTGCTTTCTAAAAACCTTTAATAAGACACGAGGCAGTGGAAAGGAAAGCATCACTGGGTTTTCTTATAGCACAGATACTGTAACTCCAGATTTCCTTTAAATTCTTACTATTACTTGGTTACAAGCAGGCTGGCTTGTAAGTCAGCTCAGCAGGACACTGTATGCAAGGAAGATTTTTAACTGTCTGACACCTTTTGCATATGGGACTTTGTAAGATGAAATAGAAAACATCTCTTCATGGGTGAACGGCATTTTTGCTGACATCCCTGTCCTATTCTGCTCTCGATAACCAACATAAAGCCCCATAAAAAGTGACATTTTTACCTCCAGAGCAAAGACGATCCTTCTATCTGAAGTAAATTTTAAATAATATCCTTGTAAATTTGCCAAAACTAGCCAGGCCATTCAAAACAGAAAATTTCTTGAGTTCAAAGAGACAAGCTTTGTTTTGCACTGAACTTTGTTCTGGCAGCGTATTGAAGTGGCTTCAGGATATACTAGTTCCGTTTCTACCTTTGCCTAGTATTTTGTTCAGACAAGTCCAGTCCAGACTTAGTTACCCGACTTCATTATAGACAGCTGCATTTCTGCCTTTCTGTCATACCCATCCTTGGCATGCTGGAAATCTGGCTTGGTATTTTCAGATGTCTTTTAAAACATTCCTAATCATTTTAAAAGCCATCATGTACAGGTTTTGTTTTGTTCTTTCTTGTTGGTGTTACATTTTCTAGTAATAAAAATAAAATTTCTGATTAGCAAAGTTCTGTGACAGCTTCCGAAAGAGAAAGAGGGATGGATTTAGGAGCACTTGTACTGTACTGTTAACTCTCAGCTGACATTTGGAAAAAAAAATATTAGAAAGCTTGCTGATGCCTTAGGAAAAAAGAGGCTTTGCATTGTCAACAACAACAAAAAAACCCATTGCTTTTAATCATACTATGTCTTGCCAGAAAATGCTTTCACAGCACTCCAGTCTACCAGTCTGTCACTCAAGTTACTAAATCAAAGGCCATTGTTCACATCTTCCACCACATAAGCAGCCCCACACCACAGCGCTTTTCAAATACAAGTGGAAAGTCAAAGATTAAAGCAACTTTCTTCAAGATGCTTTTATATCAGAGTTCTTCATACAAGCATCATTTCTTTTGCTTGTAAGCACACTAATCATATTTCAATTGCATGTCTACAATATAAATTTAATAGCTTCCTTATTTCCTTATTTTAGCATTTCCCCTCTACTCCCTCTGTCTTTTCAATTAAATGAGCTACATCATTTCTTTAATTTCCGTTCCAGTGTCCTGTTTTCATTTCTTACACAAAATCGTATTTGGTCACTTACACTTTTCTTGAGGATAAGCACACGACAGCAGCATCTCTTGCTCCACCATGGTGCTGCCTGTGGCAGAGGTCAGTGGTCTTTTGAACAGCGCTTTAAGAATATATTTTGGAAGGCTAAGTTCACTCATGCAGGCTTCTGATCTTCTCCAGTACTCTGCTTCTGTGTGTTGTCACATGTTATCCTCCCTCCTGATAAACCTGTGAAACAGGTCTGGCAACACACATCTTGTGTGTCAGAAGAGCTTTAATTGATTCATTGCAACAGGTACCCACCCTCATTAAAAAAAAGCTGTTGAAAGGAGTAGTCTCTTAGCGCCTCATTTGAAATTACAGAACCTAAGGAATGTCACAGCTGGTGCACTTTAAAGGGAAACTACTTGCTGGGTTTGCGAATATACAGGAAATAATTTAAAATCAATCCTACATGCCAAATAAACCACAGTTAGCGGTATAATTCAGATGCTTCTGTACTGTGGGAGAACAAGAATTCTTCCGCTGTGTAACAAAGTGGCAAAGGCTGCCACTGCACCTCCCCAAGGCACGATTTCTTGTGGGACAAAACAACTCTACATCTCTGCTACAGGGGCCTCTGTCTCTGTGAACAGCAACTGTGATTGCTACTGATTTGAACAAATTGTGTGAACCTGATTTCTGGGAAATGCACCCCCAGGAACGCAAGGTTAATGGTGCCTCAGTGCTTGCAGAGATGATTCCTCCATGCAGCAGCTGTGGAGATTGCTCTGCCTTTCAGCAGCACCTATATACCCATCCAGGACCCAGCCAAGTCCTAAGTACCAGCACTGCCCTGCATGCCCCTTGCAGCTCAGTTGCCATTTATTTGTTACCCCCATGACCGAGAGGGATTTCAAGTGGGTCCTCGTTGAGACCTGTATCAATTTCACATCAGGGGGCATCTCGAACCCCATAGCAGCTTCCTATGTTGCTCTTGCAAGCTGTTGATACCACTGTCAAGTGCAAGCAAGGCTGTGGTTAGCAAGGAACCAAAAAGCAAGAGACGCGGGATTTGAGCCTGACTCTGCCTCTAATTTTCCTTGTCACCTTGGGCAAATTGCTTTACCTCTCAGTGTTTCTGTTTCTCCATCTCTAACATATGGATAATTATAGTTCCCTTTCTTTGGAAAATGCTTTGAAATCTGCGTACCAAATGCACCATGAAAGAGGAAGCTATCATTATTGCACACTTGTAAAATACTGGGATGAGGCAGACAATAATAAGGAGTGAGCATTTCAGATTCCATGCATGTAAAGTGTAGTGTTTTAAGAAGAACATGTCCTTACTGTAATAATAATACAAAAAAAAAAAAAAAAGATATATTCCTGCAGAATTTGGCAAAAGTTCAATTTCTGTTTTCACAGTGGAATGCTGAGAGAGAAGTCTAAATCAATTCTCACAACTAGGAACATCACACCCTCCTGGAAACAGTAAGTCCACCAGAGGTTCCTCAGTGGAAAATGACATAATATGGCAATTTCCTGCTTTTCTCTCGCCTGGGTAAATAAAATCTCTCATTTTGCAGCCTGTGAGTACTTCCATTACATTGTACTTCTAGTACATTCCAAAGCCAACTTTTCGATTGATGACCTTCTATGAGGAGGGTACAGAACTGACGGATAGGGACAAAGCAGTTGATGTCATCTACGTGGACTTGTCAAAGTATTTGACACTGTCCCACACGACCTC
>NW_009926022.1:53154-62515 GCF_000696875.1 Nestor notabilis | reverse complement strand
ATATATATATATATATACACATACCAGGTATTTGTTCCATTTTACTTGTGGAGAGAGCCACTTCATGTACTAGTGAATGGCATACTTGAAGAGTAAGTAGCTGAGAAGGGACAGCTGGAGGTAGAGTTATGAAGAAAATATGAGAAGAAGGATATTTGAAACTGAGACAGGGACATGAAATTGGGGAGAAATGTTTCCCTCGTGTCTAGTATGTGAGCTAAGATAAGTCTGGAAAAAATGTCAAATAAGCAGCTAAGCATGACTATTACAGATACCAGATCTTAAATACTTTATTAAAACATCAAGAATCAAAACCTAAAGGTCCTGAAACATTGTGAACTAAATTAGTAATTTCTTCCTATTCCAGAGGAAACATTTTGCTAAAAAACCTTGCTTTCATCAGGCAGATGTTTCAGCTTTTAAAGAAGATACTCATACATATCCCTCTCTGCTTTTAATGTTTCTTTGAGTTACATTGATTTGTGGTGCTTTGAGATCATAACTTGTGTTTTGTCTACTGAGCTGAAACATTACTGTTAAGACACCTATTTTCCAGAGTTTGCTTTCTGTTGGTTGCCATTTTATTATTGCTGTTATTTTAACTCAGCCCATGTCATAATCTGTGGTTATGTTTGATAGTAAACTTTTGCTATAAACAAGGCCAACTACAGAAAGTTACACTGGAATGTGGTTTTGCTCTGATCAAGCATTCTGCTTTATTCTAATGTTGTAATCTTGGTGTACCCTGGATGTAAGAGGTCTTACTTGATTGCACTGTGCCTAGGAGTTAAGATACTTGTGTTAACTGTGCATGTGCTTTTTTTCAGATTAATCTAGAATGTTGTTAGTCTTGAAAAAAATGTTGTCTTTCCTCCCAGCCTCCAACCCATTTTGTACTCACAATTCCTTATAAATTCAGGTGGTTTTGAAGTAGGGGATTTTTAGCTGCAATTTGATCACCTAATTGACACTGCAAATCAAGTATTAACATTTCACTGTTAATCCATAGCAGTTGAGACATAAATACTTCTTGCAGAGTATTTTAGCATTTGATATCCGCATGTAATTTCACTGTCATCGCATACATTTAGCTTTATTTAGCAATATATACCATTCAAGGGGAATGCATTTTGTTGTTATGCTATGATTGTTTTCCTTCAAAAATACTGTAACTAAAAATGAGAAGGAATTCATAATAGCCCAATTTTTAGATGTAGACTTCTTTTAAAATTTTTAGCAATTAAATGTGTCTTACTTCTAATGAAGAAGTTACCAAAATGTAATGATTTTGTTTCTTTTGCAGGAGGGCAATTAAGACACATAAAAACTGGGGAGCCGTTTGTCTTTAATTATCGCGAAGATTTACATAGATGGAACCAAAAGCGCTATGAAGCACTTGGAGAGGTATATAAATAGTGCGTGTGTATGCATGCAGATATATATTGGAGTGCTGTGGATTTTGTAGCATTTCTCTGTAGAAGTGATACTTTTATGTATGTCAATAAAGATTTACTGAAGCTGCAGTCATTTAACAAAAGGTATTTCAGGGTTTATTGTGTGTTAATGCTGTAACAGTAATTTCCATTATTTGCTGTATAGCTTAAGATGTGATTTAGACTACAATTTGACTTTAATATACGTTCAAAATAGAACATCATCTAGATTACACAAATTGGAGAATATTATGCAGTGCAGTATTTTCTTCTCACAGTGAAGGACTGGATGCAAAACTGGCATTTTACCCTCTAGCTGAAGATAAATGCATTGGCTGGTTTTCTCATGTTACCAGGACCTGGGTTAATTAATTTATTAAACCCAGGCTTTATTAAACCTGAGGATTAATTTATTAAATATTTGTCGGTGTATTAGATTTTGAATGCTACCGGTACTTCTTAGTTTTTTTGTAAGGATGCTGTGGATGTAGTAGCTATAAAGACAACGGACCTTAGTTTCTTTTCTGTGTTAAAATTGCTTTAATTTCAGTGCCATGTTTTCTGTAATACATCTGGAGTGAGAACATTTACTTGAGGAGAAGGGCAGCTGATCTCAGTGAATGCAGAGCAGTATGTGCTGAGATCTTCCTTGCACTGTCACAACCTCTCTTGCACCACAGAAAGAACATCCTTTAGGTAGTAATGCTGTTCAGGTCAGAGTGGCTTTTGGAGAAAGGGGATGCACAGTTCTGTGTACAAAATAGGGTCTTTCTTTTAGATACTATATAATGTTGGAATCATAGAATCATCATGGGATGTCATTCAAGAACATTTGCCTTATGGCTTGTCTACTTTGATTAGTGTTATTGTTCTAGTAAGGATTAAATGCATTTATTCTACGCTTACACTTTCTGTTACAGTAATTGAGGCTACTCAGAGATATGTTTGATGTGTGTGTGGTTAGTCATTTTGTCTGAATTTTAACCCCATTGGGCAGATCAGTTCCCCAGAGCCACCTGCTCAGTCCCCCACTGTGGAATGGAGAGAATCAGAAGGCTAAAAGTGAGACAATTCATTGGCTGATGAACCAGAGAAAATCTGTGGGCCGAGATGCGGTTTAATAGGTATAGCAAAAGCTGTGTGCACAAGTAAAGCAAAGAGAATTAATTTACTTCTGCTGTCAGCAGGCAAATGGCTAGCCATATCCAGGAAAGCAGGACTTCTTCATGCATAATGGTCATTTGGGAAGATAAAAAACCTTATTCATATAATCACAGTCTGGTTTGGGTTGGAAGGACCTTTAAAGCTCATCTGCTTCCAACCTCCCTGCCATGGGCAGGGACACTGTCCACTAGACCGGGTTGCTCCAAGCCCTGTCCAACCTGTCCCTGAACACTGCCAGGGATGGGGCAGCCACAGCTTCTCTGGGCAACCTGTGCCAGTGCCTCAGCACCCTCACAGGGAAGAACTTCTGCCTAAAATATCATCTCAATCTCCCCTCTGTCAGGTTAAAGCCATTCTCTCTTGTCCTGTCCCTGAAGGCCATTGTCCAAAGCCCCTCTCCAGCTTTCTCGTAGCCCCTTAAAGAGCCTTCTCTTCTCCAGGCTGAACAAGGCCAGCCTCTCAGCCTGTCTCCAAAGCAGAGCTGCTCCAGCCCTCGCAGCATCTCCGTGGCCTCCTCTGGACTTTCTTCAACCGGTCCATATTGGAAGATAACTGCCTATGTCCCCCTTTCATCCTCCTTCCCCTAGCTTTCATTGCTGCACACAACACTGTTTGGTATGGAATATGCATTGGGTCACTTGGGGTCAGCTGTCCCACGTATGCCCCCTCCCACCTTCTTGTGACCCCCAGTCAATGTAATTGTGTACTGAAAAGTAAAAAGAAAACTGTAATGCCTGAAATGATAGCCAGTCCTACACTGTTGCAAAGTAAACAGTGTAAAGCATCTTGGTTGAGTTTCTTGAATGTATACATAAGTACGTAGTTAAATTTATCACAAAATGGTTTCACATAGTTTCTCATGCTGCCAAGAATGCGTTTGTTAAGCTGAAGAAGTATCTAATTACATGGCCTTTTCTCAGAGTAGCAAGATAGGCTCTGGGAGCTTCTGCAAGCACGGAGCATGCGAGGTCCAGAAGGGAGTGCACAGCAGAGGTCTCTGCCCATCTGGATCAACACAAACAGCACGCTGTCAGTCCATAACCTCTGCTGAGCAGTGCTCTGGTGCTGTGTCCTCGCTCAGCCCTTCTGTTTCATGCAGGGCTCTCTGCTCTGCTGGAGCTGCCCGGCTGTTCAACACTGCTTTGTCCTGCCAGATCTTTCTTACCAGAGATTGAAGAACCTTTGTTTTTTTCTCCTCCCCCTCCTTGTTCCTGCAAGAACTGTGGCAGAAATGGGGGCTGGTGCTGCTGCTTCTCACATCCTTTCATCTCAACTGTATTTCTTCCAAAAAATGTGCTATTGCTCAATCTTTGCATTGTCTAAGTTACTTGATACACGTTTGTCTGAACAGAAAACAGATTAGCACCTATTCTGGGGTTGTTGTGTGCAGACCCTTGTATGTGCCTGTATTATTCAAATATCCTCATTTTCCAGATAAATGAATTGGATGAGACAAAACTACAAAGATTAGTATATCTCCATGTAGATTCTTGTGTCACCTCACCTTCTTGTATGTGTTTGGCAACATCATCAAATTCTGTATTCTGGACATTTGAATGGCGAGTGCCACAGCTTCAATCTGTAGTATGAATGACTTCTTGTGATTTTTGGTTAACAAGGAGGTAGATGTGTTCATGGAGTGGGTGCCCTACATCCGTACTATTTCTTGTGCATTTTGCCTTAATTACAATGATTCTCCATGTTCAGGTTTTAATGATCTTTGAAAATGCACACTGTTTATATTGGTAGGTAAAAGACAGGAAAGGTTTGAGATCAGGAATTTGACAGAGTGAATTGTTCTAAGTTGTTTATTTGTTTTGTATTTTTAGAGAAAGAAGAAACTCACCTGTGTTTCACTCTGGTGTCTGCTACGTGTTTGATACTACACAGTTCCTTCAATATGCCACAAATTTATAAATGCTCCATTGTCTATTTTTGGTGCTGTGAGTGTTTATATAGTTATCTGAGAATGCAGGGGGCGTTGGCCAGCAAGACCCTTGGCATTTGTTCACGTAGATAAAACCTTCCGTTGTGCCATAGATTGGTGGATCACTGATGTAGATGTTGAATAGTACAGAACAGTATATTACCCTCTGATTTGCCACTTTGTATTCTAGTGTAACGTGTTTAGCAAATGTGGTAGCTTAAGAAGCAGCAGCTCATATAATTCATAAGGAGATACAGTAAAATCTGGCCTTTAGCCTTTGCTTTGAAACATCATCCTTTGGCTTTAGGAGTTCCCTAATATATATTTGTGGCTGAACATTTATGTAGCTGGACATACAGTGAGATGGTAAGGTAGCTAGACTTGGGTCATCAGGTAAAAGTGACTTATGTATTCAATATTTCTATTGTCAGTTCAGTCATTTTATGCTAGTTTTCTAATTTTTAAAAGATATACCCATCCTGCTTAAGGCAACTTTTTTTTTCCCCTTTACTATATGTATATATTCTGGGCTCCTTTTATTGTGTTTTACTAATTTTAAGAAGTGGGTGTACTTCCTGGCCTCATGTCACAGCATTGTTCTATCTTTTTTTGTATCATTAATAAATTTCTGTTCAGTAACCCATGATTTTTGCTGTTAAAAGTCATGAATACACTATCTGTGATGTTCTGCCATTGCTCTGGCTGTATGGAAATTGATTCTTCACAAATTACAATGGTTTGTCAACGTCCCCACTTCTTGTATCTCTTTATTCTTCATTCATTGATCTGTTATTTCAGGCACACGATTTGTTCTGCAGCTCCTAATAGACAATTTAGTGAACTGTTCATAATTTTGTGATTCTGGTTCAGTCATTGCTTTTGCGGCATTGAATTTTGTGGAGAGCCTCTCCACATTTGCTTTTTAAAAATTAAAATGGCAACAGAAGTGCACAGAACGTGGTGTTGCAGCTGCTTCTAACTGCTGATTAATCCATGTGGCAAGTTTGAAGTACGATTGAGAACAATTTTGTGACAACAGTTCAGTTGTTGCAGACATACCATTCAGTTCAAGGTTGAATTTTTATTTATTTATTTTTTTCTGACCAGGAGTTATGGAGATGTGGATTCTAGGTTAAACTCCAGATGAGGCTCAGATGATGTACATCTCCATGCATTTTAAATAGATGTCTGTGTTTATTGTTTGTACTGCACTTTCAATTGATATTGTCGCTACTGAAATTGCCAGCAGTCAGCTTCAGCCCCTGGTTCATCATGACGTTGAAATTAGCTGGAAATTATAAAGAAAATATGACTGAAATCTGTGGCTGGGGTTTTACCTTGAGTTTTGCCAGTCATATGGGTTGTGTTGATAGCGAGTTTTCATATGAAAAATATTGACATTTTCCTTCTACAGTTGTACAGTAACTGGAATATCCCTAGCATCAGTTACTGTCTGTCCCTCTCCGTGCCTCTTACAGCTCTAGCACTATACCCACTGTATGGGTAATAATAATTTGGTGATTGCTTGGGGGCCATTTAATTTTTGAAGATGTTTTTGTGAGTGCCATCACTAATGAAGAGACTTTTACTTATACTAACAGTTTGATTGGCTACCCATGACTTCACGTAAGTCAAATAGGATTCGTAAATATGTAGATGATAATGTGGATCGTGATATAAATGCCTCTACAGTGGTCCTATTCAAGGACTAGTGTACGCCATCTCTTGTCATTGCAGGCTCTCTGACCTGTGGAAGCATATAAGCAGATAGCAGAACAACTGTGGTTATTTTTTACACTTACCAAACCATAGCACAAGAAAATATCTTGTATTTATGTAGGATAGGTACAGAAAGCAAAGAAATAGAACACCTAAGTCAGAAATTCCACACGTTTCGTTTATGATGAGATGGAGTTAATTTTATGTCCTCAAATAAGTTTTGTACCACTAAATAAACTGCTTTAAAGTATGTGCACAATGTTGGGTCCAGCTTATAAGAAAGTTAGATTAACGACCAAGGTTAATATGTCGGGGGGAGGGAAAGGAGTGTGTGCGGGAAATAAGTATGTAGAATTATGACAATGACAACCCATAATTAAGATTGCTAAGTAGTAAAATGGGATATTTTTTGTTCCAGATCTCCTTTAAGTTAAAGAACAGCTTGGTCTCAACATAATTTAAAAACTAAGCGTTCACCTGCTACTAATTTCCTCCTTGGTTGCAAAGAGCATTATTTGTTTGGATGACTGAGAGAAAGAAGCTATTTACATAGCACAAATGAAAGCATAGAGCAGCAGAAGAGGACATGTAAGTTAATGAAGAAGGAAGCATTAAGTAGTCTGCATTTGAAAAGATAGCTTCTTACATGAATAACCCAAAATCTGATGATAGGCTGCACGTGCACCTGATAGTACTTAAGGTCCAATCTTGCAGCCGAAGCTCATGTGAATAAACTCAATAGGTCTGATCTTGTGAATAAGGGCTGCAGGATCAAGTTCCAAATAAAATTTGCAGATTATTAGTAGAAATCCTTACACTTTAGTTTCAGTTTCTTTGCACAGACAATTTGCCATTAAGCATTACAGATTTTCTCTGGCTAGCAAGACTTTAATGTAATAAACTATGTGCTGCACACCATGGATTAAGCAAAAGTATGTTTATGTACCTTGACTTATTATTATGTATTTGCTGTTAATTATTTGGGGGTTGGAAAAAAAATATCTTACTGACAGGACAAAGTAAATTGGTAGTGATGTGGTATATAGGCAGATTCATGGACATTTGCTTTCATGGGGTGCTTGCTTGGGTAGGGCTGTTGAAGAGGGTGTTCCGTTCAAAGAAATTAGATGCCAGACACTTAACAGGTGCATGTTGAGTGTTTGTAAGCTGAATTTTTTCAATGTCTTGTATTACAGTCAAGTAAGTGTAAACTTTCATGGGGATAGTAAAAATCCTTACTGAGAACCTTACAAATGCTTCCTAAAAGGTAGAGTGAAAACATCTAGATTAAATATTTCCTCCATCATTATTTTGGAAGTGGTTAAATACCATTTTGGATGGTCTCCTTTAAAAGCACTTTGGTAGTGCTATTTATGGCCAAGTCATGCCCCATCTACTAAAGAATGTTGTGGAAGACTTTTGCCTTAGCAAAACTTTACAGTGGAGGAAATGTCACAAAATATTTAGAGTTGTACTTTTTGGACAAAAATAGTTGAGGAGGAGAGAGATTGGGCAATATCTTTAAAATTAATTTAAGTGTGATCTCATTTCTTATTAGACAGAGAAGAATCCATGTGGAATTAGAGACTTTTGAATGTACCAGTTGGAGGAAGAGCTTAAATGTCACCTATCACATTTTGGACACCAGTATCAATTATAAATGCAGTTCTTTAGGAATCCATGCCTTATTGGTTACAGGACTTTTTTCGTACTAATTTGATTATTTTCAATTTGAGATAGGTATATATGAAATGGCAATATGACATGGAAGACTAAGGAAACTAGGTAAAGCACCTGAAAATGGGGCAGGATACTAGATTTCTCTCTCGTAGTAGTTCCTAAGCCATAAGTAATATGCTTCCATAATATTCCAGTCCTTTTACTTCACTCATTTTTGAACCAATGCTTTTGATAACAGAAAGAAAATTATAGTAGGGGCAGCACAAAAAAAAAAAATCTAAATCATACATGTGTGCTGTCTTAAGAATTTTAGAAAGATTTCAGCTTTTAATAGTTTGTTTATCTTCACCATTTCTTTCTGGTGAGTGAAGTGGATGGACAGACAGCAAGGAATGAAGACTACTTAATAGTACCTAAGGAAATTTAAATATGAATCTTTGTTGCATGCAGTATATTCATTTGCATATGCTAAATTCGCTTTCAAAATCTGCTGTTTGTGAAGACTTTTTACTGGAATGATTATGTCAGATGTGCTTCAGTGAACTCTTCTAGTTTGTAGGCAGCAATTGGCAGTAGGTTGGTTCATCACTGTAACATGACAGTACTCGAAAGGTTCAGAGATAGTTTCATAATTATTGTTAGCATGATTCTTGAAAGAAATGATGAGCATCTCATAAACCCAGATGGGAATTTGTTACATTGTTGATAAATGTGTTGATAAATGTGTTTTACATTTTTAAATTGATAAACAGTGAAAAGCAGAGAAGATACAATAAGGCAGATGGTTGTTTATAAAGCACTTGCAAGTTGCTGCAATTCAAAGAATGGTACTAATTGTTAAAAAGAAGACAAAAATTGGAGTAGGGGGAGTGTTTCAATGAGTTAATCATGAGCTTTTTAAAAATAAAACCTTCAGCAGCTTTAGTTCAATTAGAACCATTCTTGCCATCCTGGGTTTATATGCAAAAGTTTAGACTCTCAGTTCTTAATAAACTTTTGTACCAACCATTTTCATGTAGCTGAAATTAAAAATACAACTAATCCACCTTTATGTAAATGCATCCATTCCTTTCTTTTTCCTTTCTAGGAAAAAACCCCAAGATTTACTGCACAGCAGAATAAAACTGAATTATCATTATTAATCATTCCCTCTTAGATGGAATGATTAATTTGGAGTGAAATCCAAAATCAGCAGAGGCTTCTCAGCAAGGAAGTAAGATGGGATATAGTTGGCTTATTTTTTGTTAGAGTGGTGAAAAAAAAGATGTTTTTTGTCAACAAGGTAACTAGAAAAACATGTATTTAAGTAGTGCTTAGGCAGAACACAAATCAGCATATGTGATGAAATGGGTTGGTTCACCTCTGTCTTGTGAACGTTCAGTTCTTTTTTCCATCAGTGATATTAGAAGTTTCCATGAAAGGCAAAGTATTTTCCTAC
>NW_009926022.1:50116-53123 GCF_000696875.1 Nestor notabilis | reverse complement strand
TCAGCAGGAGTTTTTGAAAACCAGAGTTATGTAGATTACTGCCTTCATCAAGCAGCTCTTTTAAAATATGTTTATTTCACCTCCGTTGCAGAACTCCGGAAGAGTTAGTTCTCTGACAGGATTTTCAGCTTTCACAAGATAAAGAATTTAACACTTTCTGTGTTTTCAACAAGAGACTTATATCTTTCAGTTTTCTGGGAATACTTTTATTGAAATTCAGCAGAATAGTGATATTTTTTAATAAAGCTGTATCAGCTGTGTCAGTCCTTAATAGGAATAATTTGAAAGGAAAAAAATTCAATTATAAATCAATAGAGCGTTGTATTTCTCTATGTGCAAACAACCTAAAATTACTTTAAGATGCTCCAGCTGCTCAATTCATTAACTCAATCACAACTGAATTTTGGTATCTGTTATCTTCTGTTGATCGCTGCAGCAGAAATACCCAGTTAGCAAGCCTGAAGCTGTGAGATGCAGTTACGACTGTTAAGGAGTATCAGGTCAATAGACTGGATTTTAAGAGGCTTTATACATAGTTATTTATCCTAACTCATGTGTTCTCCTCTCTGTAATGATTCAGGGAAGCATCATGCTCCTCCACCAATAGTGTCAATTCCTTCTCACATTCAGGGTTTCCAGATTCGCTTCTTGTGGTTTTTGGGTGGTTGCACCTCTTAACTCTTCTCAGTGTTATCTGTTAAATCCTTGAATTCCTCTCTTAAGTGATACCCTAAGTATGTTGTTGGTGATAAGATATGAAAGATCCTTGAGGAGAAAACCAGAATTTTTCTCTTTTGAGTGAATTAACTGGGGATGGGGGGAACTGTGCATAAGTTTTTTGCCTTGTTTCAGCAGTGTAAATTATGTAGATGTTATGGTAACTTTCTCTTACTTCACTGCAGATCTTACACTCCCTAACACAGGATGGAAAAAGCATGCAAAAATGTTTTTAATTTCTAGATTCAGGAATTCAGCTTCTGTCATTTTTTCCACTATATATGGCTATATTCTAAGTGGGTTTCTTCTAAGGTAAAACCTGACATAACAATCCCAGTCAGAATGCATGTGAGAGTTGCACACGGAAGTCCAAATAAATGTGTAAAATTTATTTGGAACTGGTTTTGTTAGGTTCTATAACCTGAACTTGGTTTTAGATGTGATTAATATTCATGCATTAGACATGTGCCTTCATCACATGCTCATAAGAATTTTGGTGCAGTAGTCCTTAAAGCTGATGTTTAGGTAGGAGGGGAGAAAAAAAACCCTGAATGTGAGAAAAAGGGGTGTTTGTCCACTGTAAGCTGTAGTTCTAAGTGAGAGACCTTTTTGGGTATTTTATGTACTTTTAATTCCATGGCATTGGTTAGAAAAAATACCAAAAATATAAACTTAAATGAAAAATGGAGAAGTATTTTCATATAATATTGATACAACAGGAACAAAGGTAGTGTTATTCTAGTTGGTTGTGCCATCTGAAGGTAGTGACATAAATGAAAGAAGGAAATTACTCATAGTTTACGAAGATTGTAGGAATGCAGAAGGCTCAAGCAAAATTAAAAATAAATCAGGATAGGTAACAAGAAATCTTTAAATGAAATTACTTGGAAAGTGCGAAGTATTCTTACTGCCTGGTCATCAGGGGTTTGATACTCAAATTCCTCTGTGCCATACCAAGATTGATGATTACAATTGATCTCAAATTTTTCAAAGAACGTGTTTGCCTTTTTTTATTATTTTTGCTGAAACACCTTTTTAATCCTGCTTTACTTGATACTGTGGAAATGCACATTAGGTTTTTGCAGTGGACATTTCTGTTACTGCTGACTTACCAAGACTTTTAACTTCTAAGTTTTAAAACAAATGTTGTTCTGTGTACTAGTGAAAAACCTGTATGGAACTGCAGGTAGCAGTGGCAGTGGGGAATAATGCTAAAATAGCTGTCAGCGAAAGAGAAACGATGAAAGTCTAGGATGGAAATTGCTTTTGTTGATGTAGAATGAAGTGTCAAAGATGTCAGGACACAAAGTTGATAGCTGATCAAGTTTTTTGTGGTTTTTCTTCAGCTTAAAACTTCATAGTTCTTTCATGAAGGGAGAGATTCGGTATTTTTTTTGCAGAAGGATACCCCTTCTGCTTGTCACAGAAGTCGAACTGTTCAGTGGAAAATAGTGTACCTGGCATACCCAACACTGAGAGATACAAAATTCATATGTGTGTGTGTACAAAAGTTATTTCTGTTAAAGCAACTACCCTCAAAGTCAACATGTGTAAAAAATGTGAATGGCAGAATATCATTGAAGTAAGTGGCCAAGATACAGCAGAAGTCATGAATACTTTTCTAGTGCCACAATGGTTTGTCATTGCCATGTGGTCATGTGTGGAGAATTACAGCAGTCAGCATAGTCAATGCACCTTTTGGGGGTTTCTACCAGCCAAATGACTGGTAACTACCACATGCGTTACTAAAGTATAAATACAGTAAATACCACATGTTCTAATTACCTGAATCAAGTGCAGAAGGACTGAAGCAAGTCTCTCTGTCATATGTATGGGCAAGATTGACCATATATGTTGTGATCAACACACATTTGTACTTGTGAAGCTCATGCTGGCATGCAGTAGTATAGTAATGGCTGAGGACTGTGTTTTTCTGTTCTAGAGATCCATGTGGGCATAACTCTGACTGACTCAGCAGAGTGCTACAAGAATTTACCTTGTGGCTAAACCCATTAATGTAAAAAGGGGTGATGTCTTTTTTTACATTACGTCTTGATGTCTCGTATGAGAGAGATTTTTGAGAGGAGTGAAGAAACTTACTTGGCTCATCTTTAGAGGGGAGGCACACTCATCCCATCTAATTATGCATTCTAGACTTCAAGACAATTAGTTTGAAGTCTGTTATGCCTTTATACCTGCATGCAGGTGTTTCGCCACCAAGAAAGCAAGGCTCCATCACACACAGCAGTGACTTGGGAAGACAAACACTGTATTATAAGATAACTCTGAA
>NW_009926022.1:48594-50085 GCF_000696875.1 Nestor notabilis | reverse complement strand
TCCCTCCATCCCCTAGCTTTTTAAATGCTGAGCATGATACCCTACAGTCATGGGGTATCCCTTGGATCAGGTGGGGTCAGCAGTCCTGGCTGTGTCCTCTCCCAACTCCTTGTGCATCCCTAGCCTGCTTGGTGGTGAGACATGGCGAGAAGCAGAAACAGCCTTGACTCTGTGTGAGCACTGTGAAGCAATAACTGAAACATCCCAACTAAAACATGTTAGCAACACTGTTTTCATCACAGATTCAAAACATAGTCTTCATATGGATACAGTATGATTGGATAATTCCGAAGTGATTCTGTAAAATGGTGCTTGTTGATCTTTTTGCAAGAAGAATCTGATTTCAATTCACAGCCTGCCTAAGAATTTAGAAGTATCTTTTCTTCCACTATCTCTTAGAAGGTTAGACTCTTTGGCATAAAGCTTGTTATTGTCTTGTGTTTTCAAGTTTCTCAGGCTTACCTTTCCACCTCCACAGAAAACCAATTGAAGATATTATCAAATACATTAGAAAGCAGAATTCATTTGGCTGTAGTATTAAATGACCTACTAATAATCATTTACATAAAAATAGCCTGTATCGCTAGAGATGTGGGTAAAGTGAACAGAAATTAAGTAACTCTTAAGGTGAATACAACTGGGAAGTGAAGGCTGATGCATGTTTTTAGTACTGTTTCATAAAGTTTGGGTTTTTTTTTTTTTTTTTTTTTGACAGACTATATTCAGTAAGAGAAAGTATCGTAACTTAGGTTGTAGTAGCAACATTTTGGGCTGATTTCCAATATTCAGGAATGCATATGTTCTTGACCCTTCATTACAACTCGTAATTTTAGGAATATCGTGTTGGGAAAATAAAACACATTAGCCAGCAGCACAAATAGTAGGAGAAGCCACAATATTAATTTCCTCTCAACCCAGCCAAAACCAGATTATTTGGCTGACTATCAAAAGGAGCAGCGGTAATTGTTTCCAGTATCAGTGGAAGTAAGTATTTTGCTGTTTAATAAACCCAAAGCTTCCATTTCTTTAACTCAAGAAAAGTCTTGGTCTCTGCCATCAGTTAGGAATGGGGCTCCCATGGCAAGCTGTAGGCTCGTGTCTGCCTGTGCCTTGCTGTAGCCCATGGGTTGCTGTGGGTGCTGCCTCTGCAGTAGCTGCTTGCTTTCTGCAAATTTTCTTCTGCTGGATGGAGTAGCAGTCTGTAAGAGCAGGTTCCCAAACCTGGGTGATCAGCAGGACCTGCTGCTGTCTAAGTGCCCAGGAGCTCAGCCAGATCAGAGCCACCTTCTGAACATTGGCCAAAAGGTCATCCCAGGTTTATGACTTACTCTTGATCATATGATGATTATAGGCAAACTATAGATGGTAATGAGACAGCTTGCCTCTTGTCAGCCTGTTTGCTGACATGGAATGGTTTGGATTGGAAGGGAGCTTAAAGACCACCTAGTTCCAACCCCCTGCCACAGGCAGGGACACCTTCCAATCTAACCG
>NW_009926022.1:0-48191 GCF_000696875.1 Nestor notabilis | reverse complement strand
GGGTGTGTGCGTCTCCCGAGGGCGCAGCAGAGGGGGAGAATCCCCTCTCTCTACCTGCTGCTCACGCTCTGGGGATGCAGCCCAGCACACGGTGGGGTTCTGGGCTCAAGCGCACACAAAGCCAGGTCATGAGGAGCTTCTCCTCAATCAGCACCCCCAAGTCCTTCTCCTCAGGGCTACTCCATCCAATCTCTGCCCAGCCTGTGTTTGTGCTTGGGATTGCCCCAACCCAGGGGGCAGGACCTTGGCCTTGGCCTTGTTCAACTCCACAAGGTTCACACAGTCCCACCTCTCCAAGCCTGTCCATGTCCCTCTGGGTCCCATCCCTTCCCTCTAGTATATCAACTGCACCACACAGCTTGGTGGTGTTGGCAGAGTTGCTGAGAGTGCTCAATCCCACTGTCCATGTTGCCGACAAAGATGCTGAACAGCTCTGGTTCCAGTACTGACCCCTGAGAGACACTGCTCATCACTGATCTCCACGTGGACATCAGGCCATTGACCCTGCCTCTTCCGTCTGGATCAGGCCTTGGGCAGAACAAAGGGGCAGCACTCATTGACCTGTGTGCCCACATTATTGACTGGCGGTAGCCGTGGAGATGAAGCTGCTTGGTCAGTGTGTAATCACAGGAGTGTGTGTTGTATAGAGCAATAAATATAGTCTTGTATTTAATGCAGGGCAGGTCATTCTCAGTGCAGCTTCTCTGCTCTGTTCTCATGGCATAGAGATATTTGTACCAAACTCTCTTGTCATAGAACAAGTTGCTTTCAGGCAAAAATCTGTCTGATTCCTAATCTCACGTCTCATTTTATTCTCTTGACTGTTATTTGTGTTATATTTATTTTATCTGATACATGATGAATTTAAAATGTCTTTCATGTGACTTTCTCTTTTATAATACCCTTTCACCGAACTCCACGCAGCATTCTGCAGGCTAGCGGCTGTGGTATAAATTGCATACAAGCATGCTACTCATTGTTGTTGATGTCTTTTCTTTATCTGTATCTAGATGTTAAAATTGCCTAATCAGTTTTTCTGTTAAGTCTATAAAAATCACAGAAACTGAATCTTACGAAGAAGTTTCCTCTTCAGACAGTATTTTGTTACCAGTGTTCAGTAGGAATTGTTGCTACTTCCTACTTGTTGTATTTGTTACAGATAAATAGTGTATTAAACCACTTGTCTTATCAAACATGGCTCTTCTTCCACATGCCACTCCCCTCCAAAAAAGCAAAGGATCCTATCATGCAAATTTCTGTTGGGAAATTGATGAACACCAGCATAATGGACATCTGAACCGTCTTCTGTGCAGTATTTTCTGTTTCAGGCTGTTTCATAGCTTCACAGGCTTTTTAGAAGTAACTGCTTAATTAGTTGGACATGCTAAGTATTCTACTAGTTTAATGCCAGACTTTCATTAGAGCTTGCAAAATGTCTCATTTGACCAAAAAAAAAAAAAAAAAAAGACTTTTCTTTCACAATGTTTGTGTTCAGTAGAAGTTAATATTTGAAGTTTGTATAAAATCATGAGTTGTTGTGATCTGACTTCATTGCTGTCCTGTTAACCAATTTTATGTGTAATTGGACTGTATCTTGGTGGTTGGACTGAGAAAGATGTGATTCCCTCTAAAATGAAGTCTATAGGTAAAAACTCATTAAAACACAGTGATCTGTAGCGTACAGAGCTACCTTATTAGCTGGTTTTCCTTTTCTACTGACAATCGTGCCCGCATAGCTTGATGAGAAGTACTGCACTGATGTGCTGTCTTTGGACATGTGCATACCGCATGATCGGCTATGTTAGTTCATAATTTCATAGGAAGAAAGGATCTGCTATGCTTTTTGGAAATCATCAACATAAATATTCATGAGGAACTAGCAATATCCTTACATACTGTTCTCCTATTATAAGCGAAGTAGCATGGGCTATGAAGTTTATTTTGTAACCCTCAGTTACCAGCACTGTTTCTTCCTTGTAGGATTGTTTTAAAAATAAAGTAGGAAAAAAAATGCATAAATTAACCTTTCCAAATTTGACTTAATGAAGATACAGTAATTTATTTCATTGTTAAATTAAATGGTTTCCCATATTTTATACAGGAATGAAAGTGTCAGGGTTTTACTTGTCACATATGAAGCAATCTTCCTTACCTCTTGGTTGAAAGTTCTGGCATTTGCTGTACCTGGAGTTTTGTAGTTTGCTCCCTCTTTCAGTTTGCCTGCCAGCAGAGCACAAAGCTAGATTAGATTGGCTCAGACATGTGGAATAGATAAAGGAAATCTTTTCTTGAGGAAACAGCAAGGCAAAAGAATAGAAAAAGATTTGTCAATGTCCAAGGTGTTTTCTTAAGTTTCGGCTTTGTAGCCCCAGAAGAGGCAGTGCCTTCAGGGCAGGTTTTTCTCTCCTTAAAGAAGAGTTTCTTTCAGAGTGCTAGGTATCATAACCATAGACTAGAAAAGCAGAAAGAAAGCTAGCCATTTCTCTTAGAAGTTAGCTGCTGGCATTTGTCAGTTACTCAAAGCAAGTAAGGGTCCTAGGTTTGCCACTTAAGTATGTGATGAGTTAATGACCATGATGTGATCTCTTTGGTTTGCATGACCTAGTAGAAAGGGGTGCAGGTGTTATTTAACAGTGAAATGATAAACATTTTTTGTGATTTGTGTTCGTGGAAGTATCAACTACTATTTGTGCCAAGAAAAGAAAAAAGAAAATACTGATGATGGTCGGCACGATGGCTGTTTTCAGCTAAGTTTAAGTAAATCCAATTTATTTTGACCCACTACTGTTCTGGAGCATGGTGGCAAAATGGTTAAGACATCTTACTATGGAAAGAAGGTGTTAATTTGAGTTCTGCTCTGGATTTACATAAAATTAAGCCTTCAGTCCATGTGTGAATATTTATCTGGTCATTTCTGCTGAGGAATCAAAGGTGGCAAAATGAGATGCTTGACACATCACTGATTTTTTTTTGTCTGTGACTACAAAAGCTGGTATGCTTTAACTGTGTTAATCTAATATGTCATTTGGGTTTGGCATGGATTTTTAACCTTTCAAAGCTACATAGCTCCACCTCTTCACCTAAACTAGAGTTCTTCATTAACAGGTGGAATAATCAAAACTGCTACTGCTCTTTCTTCCAGATCCCCTTTTGTAACCCATCTCTAATATGAAATTTAGAGATAATAATCCTAAATTTTAGTTCCTGAATTGAAATATGAAAACATGTTTATAAGCCTCATTTTCATTTATTTCTCTGTTATTCGTTTGGTCTTCTTTTACTTTCCTTCTTTGTGTTTTTTTGGGTTTTGGGGGTTTTTTTGCAGCCTTTTCATCCTTTCTTATCTCAGCTTGGGGAAGGAGGTCATGCTTTCTGCTGATGTTTAATTACTTCTGGGGCAAGGTGCTTGATTGAAACCTCTGCTTAGCATGAATACGTATATAAAGGTATATATGTATATTTAAAAGGAATTGAGAATTTTCCTAAGATGTGCTATATAATTAAGCCATTTCTAAAGCTCAGTAATTTTCAAGCAATTTCTAAAATGAGGCATGCTTTTCATAACGATAAAAAAAAGAAGAAAGAAAAACAAAATATAAACCAACAGGTGTCAGCAAAGACCATGTAACAAAACACTGGGTCAGATCACATCAACAGTATATGCTGCATTCAAGACAAATCCCTATCGTTTTTCATTTAATTCTCACAAAAGGTCTTGAAACCCTAGTTGTGGGCAGTCAACTCGGAACCCAGAATATCACACCCATGTGTTAAGATTGAATTGCTTTCAGTAGAAAATGCAAGAAATTCCTTAGAGGTAATATCAATTCCATTTTAATGAATTGTTCTCCCACGCTGTCTAATCGAAGTGAGGTCTTTTGTGGATTTTTAAAACTTCACTGATTCTTTTTTCTTTTTTTTTTTTTTTTTTTTTAAGCTCACAGTGAACAGAGCCCTTAGAAAGTCCATTCAGCTTTTAGGATTTTTTTTGTTTGTTCCAGTTCTTAGGTAAGTCTGTCTCCAAGAGCCGGTGTGTCAGAAAGTTGCTTTGCATCTCTCCTAGTTACTTATTGGCAGGTTTGTCACTTGAGTGACAAAATAAAGCTGATTCAACCAAGGGTGTGGCAGCCACAGCAGCAAGCCTCAGGTCAGTCCCACCACTTCATATTTGCCTAAGGGCACTCAGTTGGAATTCATTTTGCATTTGTTTTGCTGAATGTTATTGCTCTTACACTGCAAAGACTGGGACTGCTCTATGCTGTAAAGGTTGTTTCCTTCTCATGCTTATTTTCTCCTGGGTTTTTTGCATTAAAGTGCTTATTACCAATGAGAGACAAATCTCATAGAACAAGAAAATCCATTACTTGCAATGGTATTGCTTCTAGTGGTTTATACTCGTTCATTTTTAATATTAGTGACCAAACCTCCAACCTGTGTACACTGCTTTAGAGTTCTTAGGACATACTAATAGTGCTGAGGGCCCTAATCTTTTAGGCTGAACTTAAATTATTTGAAAATAGTATCTTTTCTATGCTCATGAAAGATCCATTTTTTTGGGAAAGTTAGATTCAAGAGATCGTAACTTGTTATCTCAGGCCTGAATTGATGGTTGGAGTCATTTTAGAGGTGACGGTGAATCTCATGCTGTACTTTGTAAAGTCAGATTGAACTTGCTACTTGGGAAAAAAGGAACACAAAGTCAAATGAGGTTGATTTTAACCTACATGTGGATTTGTTAGGTGAGCAGGTAATGTTCAACTGTTGCACATTTTAAGTGCCGTTCTGTCACAGGGTGAGAATTGGCAAGTGAACCTAACCTCAACTGTTTCTGCATTCTCAAGAGAAAAACACAAAACCTTGTGATTTTCTTTACTTCAACTCAAAGCATAGGAAATTATATCTGAACGAGTTACTGTAGAAGGTAGAGACAGTCAGACATGAGTGGTTTCTGAGCAAGTATTTTTCACTAATTTTTTTTTAATTGTAATTTTCCTCTTTTTTCTGTAGTACATATTTATGTAGGAGATTAAACTGAGGTTAAAGTATAGTTAACTTAGGTTAATAGAGGAATAAGAAGCTACTAATGACACAAATAATTTATTAATCCTTTTTATGATATGATTTATGAAAAAACAGGAAGTCATGCAGCAAGGAAAGTGCCATCACACCTATGTCTTATTAGGTCCAATCTCCTTAATTTTAAATGTAATCTTTGTATTATTCTAAAAAATATGGCCAGTAATAAAAACCGGCAAGGAACATTACTGCTATTAGATTCCTTAACTCTCTGCACTTAATGTACTTTGAGAACTGTCTTTAAAAATTAATGAAACAAGTGATCTGATAAGGTGGTTTTCAGTGTTGTTTCAGAAATTGGTATCTTCAGAGGCAGAAGCTGCCTAGACACTAAGTGTGTTGTTGCAAACGCATCTCACTCTTGATGGGAAGTAGCCTTTGTTAACTTTGAGAGAGTAGTTTTGCCTCTATTTGCATTTAGTCCTTGGAGTAGTGAAAAGTAACAAGAGTAGTAATGGTGGTGATGGGGTTCTGTTTGCGTTTTGAATAGCTGTGAATGAGGAACATGATGTGGGAAGTCTCCAATCCATCTAGCTAGATCTGGTCCACCAGAAAATATATTTAATCGATAATTTGCTCTGTTTCTTATTTTCCTAGAAATCTGCTAAAAGTGTATAGGAGGAGGCAAAGGTGTGGACAGCATGGGTTAACAGTTTGCACCCCGTTATCCTTTCTCCAAGGTCTGTAATCCATCCTCTGTCACCTGAGTGACTGTAATGTCAGCTGCTCGCATGCACTTTATCTGTTGTCATATCACATTCTTTATCATATGTTAACCATACACCAACCTTTTGAAGGGGTTGTTGGTATTTTGGTCATGAGGGATGCACATATGGGAGAAGAGAGGCATTTGATTGTCTTTAAAGAGACTTTGTGGTTTGCAGTAACTGAAGGGTTTCTCACATCTGTCCTGAATCTGTGAACATTTGATGCATGGTAATGGTTTCCAGTGGCTACTGACAGGTGCTGGTTCCGAAGCAAAAGTCCACAAATCACACAGGCCTATTCCATGTCTTTATTAGGTTTTTAGCAGAGAATTCACACTGGAGAAAACATTTTGCAAGTTGGAGTAGTTCACTTTATCTTTTTTTCCCTTCAGTGTTGGTTTACTGTTGTATGTGTATACATAGTCTGATGGTGGGTAGACTTACATGTGGTTGGTTTTGAAAGAGTGAGCACACCTAAGGGGGAAAAAAAAAGAGAATTCAGAGGACTTGGTTGTAAAGCACAGCAGGGAGGGGGCTCGATAAACACAGCTCAGTGCACTTCACTGTGTCCCAGCATGGTTTTTGATGCAGTATGTACAGCTCCTCTGGATTGGCATGTAGGTGTTATGAAACAAGTCATTGAGTTGTGTTCTCCGTGTGTGTACCTGTCTACCTTGGTTATGAAATGTTCACCAGCGGGTCAGCTGCAGTTCTGCTCTTCCTTATGTATGCCAGACTGGTTCTTGGCATTTTTTATATGTGTTTTAAGGCTTCTTTCAGCTTCTTACAGATTTAAAATGTGGGGTGTATTATTTTAAACTAAGTTATTTTTTGAGTTTTAGTTGCGTTCTTGCTTTATGGGCATGCTTTTGGTTTTCCTCTTTTCCAGACTTCTGCTGTTTAAAGACCTCCAGTACTTAGTGCATTGAAGAGTCTCTGGCATTTGTCTTCACTTATAATCACATTTAAGATTCAGTACCTCCAGCGTCTTTGTAACTTTAAAGCATGTTGGTCACAATGGCACTTAGTCTTTTAATTTCTCTTTTCACATAGTAGTATGCATGTATTGATCTTCTGATTGCATAGCTTCAGCAGTGGTGTAATGCGGACGTTTCACTAGTTATGCTGCTAACAGAATTTTTCAATGCTTTTGAGTAATTGAAAGCAGTCCTGAAGAAAGTCCTCTATATGAACAATATAATCTTAAAAGAACAGAAGTCATATAAAGCCAAGACCTCACCAGTTAATGTGCACTACAGTTATGTGTATAGAATCATAGAATGGTTTGGGGTGGAAGGGACCTTAAAGCTCATCCAGTTCCCACCCTACTGCCATGGGCAGGGACACCTTCCACTAGGCCAGGTTGCTCCAAGCCCCGTCCAGCCTGGCTTTGGATACTTCTATGATGAGATGTTCACAGCTTCCCTGGGCAGCTTGTTTCAGTATCATGCCACCCTCATTGTAAAGAAATTTATCCTTACATCTATACATGTATACCAGAGCTATGTTTCCACCTGGACTTTCTGTTCTGCTCTGCCCTAGGATACATATATAAGAGGACCACTTTGTGCTGGGAAGAAAGTTTCTCCTCTCCCACAGTTTGATAACAACCTTTTTTGGGGGTGGAAGTGTTAGGCTAAGTACCTTTTTGTGGTTGGAAAGGATTTATCCCTCGTATTAGAATAGGTGATCAGAGGTGCGGAATTTTGGCGAGTTTGTGTTTGGTTTTTTTCCTCCAATTATCAGAGTCTTATCAAAAAGCCTAAATATCCCAGGTTTGTACAAGTAGCGTGAGCAGGATTCTCTAACAAGTGTTATGGTTTGCCTTGAGAATGGCTTGTACTGGGCAATTTGTTGCTTGGTAGTTCCAAGCAAGTTGTTAACACTGGACTGGATTGAACAGCCTCTGTGCTAAATGCCTGCCGTCATGAGCAACCATATGACCAATGATTGGTCCAGGAGAGTTCATGGGCTGTAGCCATACCCACCTTCTTATGCAAGAATTCACGCTTCTCAACACTCCTCAACATCCTGCAACAGTTTTCAGATCTTAAAGATAAAATACCAGAGTACATGAGCCGGTATTACCATTTAAAGAAGTTGTGGCTATTTAAGTTGTATAAATTTGTAATAGTAAGTCTAACTAGTGCTATATGAATAATATAACCCAGTTTTCCTTGTCTTTTGAATGCCTATAGAAAAGGTATCTTAAAGTGATTTTTAAAAGTTAATTTTGCAAAATTTACAGATCAGCCATAAATTCACAAGAATTAATTAAAAGTATAGAATCTCAATGCTAGATTTGTAGCATTTTCAGTACTTGCAGCCATATTCCTACATATGGCAGGATTTTGCTAGATTTTCCAGGCACATCCATGCCAAGTGCAGGAAACCTGGACATTGTGATGATGTTTCCAAGTCTGGGAAGTTCTGTGAAGTTCTGGGCTTTGTTGCTACTTCAGGAAATGTCATGTGTCACCTTCACTCCTTTAAAGCTGACAGTATACCCACCATCTCTTAAGATTCCTGAACTTCCTGATCTTTTGCTGCCAAAAAAAATCTCCTGTTGGGGTCTTATATATTCATACTGTGGCAGTCTATGGCAGTTTTTCCTCAAGTCCTTCTGTGCTGTGGGGACCATCCAGGTGCTGAGCTGCCTGAGGATCATCATCTCACACTGCCTCCAAGCCTCCAACCTATTAGATAATTCTTCATGTTTACTCTTATTAAAAAGCATTTGTTAGGTTAAGTCTGCTATACCAGCATGCTTTACTGGGTTAACAGTGCCATTTTTAAGGCTGATATAACTATTTGTTATATTAGAGTAGTGCATAAAGAGTAGGTTAGGATCACACCCCCATTGAGCCAGGCTGTGGAAAAAATGAGTAAAGGTTTACTTCTACCCTGAAGACATCACAGTAATGAGAAAGTATAGAAGAAATAGATACAAAGACAAAGCTGCAGGAAAAAAAGGTGGGTTTTTTGCAAATGATGTCTAAAATACCTTTTCTTCATAGCAACTTTTCTCTTCCAAGTGTTATTTTAGTGGTTTTGATGGTTAGTAGATGCCTGGATTTGAAGTGAAAAATGAAATTTCTGCATTCGAGGCCATATTATCATTATACTCATTTTAATGTCTGTACAACATCAGCATCTGAGACCGCAGGAACTTAACTGCTTTACTTGTTGGCATTACACTGAAGTTGATTTCGGTGAACTGTAAAAAGTTTGGCCCTGAAGGTAAAATTACACTGTATGCATGTTCCTAACATACTGCTTTGGGGATAAACATGTCTTAAATCAACTCATTGCTCACAGCTAAATTCCTTTTCCAAGTGCAGTTTCCCCGTAGATAGTAATGTTCAGTAAGACTGATTTTCTTTAAAACCATAAAGTTTTTTGAACATAATTCGATCAATAAACATATTTGAGCAGGGTAGCAAAGAATTCACATAATCCTAATAAAGACTTGGGGGTTTTGCGAAAGGAAGGGAGGGGTGCATGCCAATGTTTTTAATTAGCTTTCATCAGTACCTCTAATTTGTTCAAATGTGTTCCAAACGTTTGCATATTGTGTTTGCTCACATGTACATAATGAAAACTTTTGGACTTCATTGAAACTTGATGTGGTAATTGTGCATTTCGAAAATTAAAATTGAAGTTTACGATACCCTGGTTCCTACTTGTTCTGTTCGTAGTATGCTTTTAAGATGCCATCACTTGAGAGCTTTGTTACAGCAACATTTCTGTTGTGGCTTAATATGCTGTGGGTTCAGATGGCAGTAATTGTGGCCTTGAGGGGTACAAACACCAGCTGGGTTTGTACCCAGATATTCTTGCATTAATATTTAGGGACTTAGGTCTTGTCCTGTCTGGAATTTAAATGTAGTTCCCCAAACTTTAAAGGGAAGGCAAGCACCATTTGAGGCTCTTAATGAGCAATTTGTTTTTTCCTCTTTAATTTGGCTTTTCCTTTTTTTTTTTTTCCTTTTGTTTTAACTCCTGTAGCCAGTGAAGTCCAGGCAGTTACTTGCAAACTGTTTTTACAGCCCCATATGGAAAAAGAGCTTTAGTTTGTTCTTCTGTGTAATTCCCAAATTAATAATAGTTAGAAAGTTCTTATATCTGCATCTCCATTTTCCTTAGAATATATAGCAGTGAAAAAAATTCCCCATGTATTAGGCAAGCCTTTGAAGTGTGAACAACTTCGTTACATCTGAGTTATAACAAGTCTTTCAGGGCAACTAGGTTGATTGTTTTGTCTTGTTTTGTTTGAAATAATTAATTTTGTTTCAAGTCTAAAATTCTGATTTTATTTCTACATGGAGACGAGAGATTTAAACTCCCCCATAGTGGGGCACCAGTCAGGGTTTTTCTTCCATTTAGAAACCTTTGACCCATCCTCCCCATTCAGTGAATAGAAATGGCAACGCAACTTGTGCTGAGGGTGGCTACAGATCTGCTCTCCATGTAGCTCATGAAGTGAACCTGCAGGGCAGAGGGTTAGAGGAGTCCTGCATATGGAAAAAAAACACTTTTAAAGTATTTCTTTGCAAAAGAGAACCTTTCTTGTAGCCCTGAGTATATATTAATTGGTTATAATCCTTAGTTTTGAGGCACATAATTATTTATACAGCAGCACGTGATGGATTCACGGGTACAGTTACAATTTCTTTTCTACTGGCAAGCAGCCTTTTCAAAGGGACAGAGGGGACTTTTTTGTGTAAAGCTCCAAGTTCTAGGATTAATTGTACGGTAAAGGATTCAAATAAGTGTCAAAAGATATACAAGGGCATAGAAGTTTAACTAAGTTGCCTTTAAGTTTTCTGCCTGGGTATATCATTACTGTAAGTGGTTTAGTATTAATAACTATTTACATTTCTTTTTTTTTTCTTCCAGATCATCACTCAGTACGTTTATGAGCTACTGCAAAAGGAATGCCACTTGAAGAAAGTAACTCTCCCTGTAAGTATAAATTATTTTTTTTTCAGAGACATTGTTTGGATCTGTAAAAAACATACCCTGCAGTTGGACACTTCCGTAAAGACTGTGCAAGGCTTTGTGCAGGACATTATCTCAGGACACTGCCTTCACATGCAGTATCCGTGTGCACATGGAAACATGGTTCCACCTCACTGCTCAGATGCTTGATTTCTGCGCATCCCTTGCCTTACCAGATACCAGAATTTCCAAAATGTGGTGGTTTTGATAAAGAAGCCATAAGCTTTTCAAAAAGTGTGAATGTTTTGATGTATTGCTGGATGTAGACAACAAACATGCATTTACAGGCAGAGGAATAAACTCAAATGGAGTTTCAGTACATTACTCCAAGTCTTTTTTAAAAACAGACTTTTTCATTAACTTGTAACATGTATGTAATATAAGGTGTTGCTCTCGTGAAAATACCTGGTCAACTCTTGGAAGTGATGAAACATTCCCCAAAGAACAGGTATGACAGTGTTTGTAGATACATGCAGTACTACTATCATGTTTAGGTATTTTTATATTCTGTACTGGAGAGTGTGGGGGAGATTGGAGTGATGGCACTGTGCAGGTTTTCCATCACTGTCATACAGGATTCCTACAGTCTTTGAAAAGCTTTTTCATTACTGTTGTGCTCAGCCAGTCCTTCATATTCAGTTGAGGAAAACTTACTTGGGCTAAAGAAGGAAAAAGTTGTTTGCTTTAGCAGTTTTGTAACCTTTCACAGTTCCCATTACCTAAGTCTTGTTCAGGGAATGCTTTGATAACTTGCCCAAACTACTCAACATTTCCCATCGAGGCTTTGCCAGTGTCTCTGGTTGGGGCAGAAAGAGCTCTGCCAGGAGCTCCATGGAGCAGTTGGAGGGCAAGCAGCAGCTCTCACATGGGATACGCCGATGCACCAAGACCACTTGAGAAGGCGTTTCCCCACATTAGATTTCCAAGTATAGACAGAGAAGAGGATTGGGCTCATAGTGGTGGTCTGCCTGGTACAGTGCTGGCCATGATCTCTGACTTCTTTGCACAACTAGTTTTCTTTGAGGAAGTTTTGGTCCAAGGAGTACTTCCATATACCAGACAGATAAGGCATCTTCAAGCCATGTCACCCAAAAACTGTGAAACTAGGAAGCTGCCTTTTACAAACCTTGAACTGCATGAATCTTGAGGCTACAGAACTGTCTTTGAATGTCCTTTGTTAAAACAAAGATGCATCTATGCCATGCAATGCCAAGGCTGATCTGTTAGTTTAAAAAAATCCTAGAAGTTGGGTTGGAAGGGACCTTAGAGCTCATCCAGTGCCACGGGCAGGGATACCTTCCAATAGACCAGATTGCTGCAAGCCCCCTTCAGCCTGGTCTAAGTTACTTTCATTGTTGTTGTTATTATTATTAATGTTACTATGTTTGACTTTATTTCAGTTGTTAAACTGTTCTTATCTCAACCTGTGGGTTTTACCTTTGTCCGATTCTCCTCCCCATCCCACCAGGCAGAGCAGGGGCAATGAGCAGGCAGCTGCATGGTACTTAGTTGCCAGCTGGGGTTAAACCACAACATGTGTAGGACTCACCACAGTCAAAAATATATCATGAAGAGGCCTACAAAAATGAGAAAAAATAAATAATATATGTAGAAGCTGAAAAATTAAAGCTGTTTAAGGCTATGTCAAATCACTACTGACAGCCTGCCACCTAACAGCACAAAAAACCTAGTTTAAACTAGTAAAGGAGACTAATAAAAGGAGTAGAACAGCTCGTAGCAGGAGTAAGTCTTGTGCAAGCAAGGAGAACAGAAAAGAGTATAAATGCTGGCAAGTTACATGTAAAATCACAGTAAGATCACCCCAAACTGAATTTGAGGAGCTTGTTACAGTGGTAAAGGCTACTATTAAAAGGGAGCTGATGAGGTTGGTAGATGAACTGCATGCAAAAGGAGTACTTAGCTCAAACAAGAAAACCAAACATAATTATTTCCAATATTATTTGTCCAATTTCAACATTTGATTTTTTAAAACTTCTTTAAGCAAGATAGAGTTCTGAGGAACTATCTCAAATTGGCATATCAGTAGTGGAGCTCTTAGGACAAATTCATATGTTGTACAAATTAGCTAGTACATAACTTCCTGTTTCTGAAATCAGCTGTTTTCATCAGAAAGCTGGAAAAAGAATAAATGTGGGTCTTTGAAAGGCCTCCAGGAGTGATTGATAGTGATTCCTGGGTATCAGGAGGAAATAATGTGGGGGGGAGGGAGTCGGTATAGGTTTCTTTTTAAAAAAATCTACTAGAATTCATTGAAGAAGTCAGAGATCATGTGAAACAGAAAGATCTTGTCAGTGTAAGAGTACGTGGATTCCCAACAAGCTGTCAGCAAGGTTATCAAATGCTTTGAAAAAGCATAGAAGGAAGGAGTCCCCTTATGAGTTAATAATTGGATAAAAGGGAAAAAAGGATGTTCATATTTCACTGATGAAATAATTTGTTACTGGTGCAGTGTTACTAAGGCCTGCACTGACAAAGTTGTAAATAAAAGGAAAAGAGGAATTAATATAATCTAACAAACTTAGCGCTTTTTTCCCTAAAGTTATTCAGAATACTTAAATCTGAAGCTGATTGTGATGAGTTGGGGAATTATTTCATGATGTTGAATGATTGGATGATAAAATGACATGAAATTCAATTCTGGTAAATGTGAAATTATGGGGAAAATAACTCACTCTATAAACACAATGGTGGCCTCTAAATGAGCTATTACAACTCAGGAAAGAGCTTGGAGTGATTGTGAATAGTTCTCTGAGAACATCAGTTAGTGCTCAATGGCAGTCAAAAACCCTCAAAGCAAATAGGATGTTAGGTGTTGAGAACAAAACAGAAAAACATCGTCATTCCACTCATTATGTGTGCCCTCATCTTGAACACTGCATGGAGTCTGGACACCATATCAAAAAGGATATGAAGAATTTAAAAAAAAAAAAACACAGAGGAGGGTTACAAAGATGATCACAGGCATGAAATGCTTTTCACACAAAGAAAGATTAGACAAAGATTCTTCAGCTTGGAAAATAGATGACTGAGGAAGGAATATGACAAATCTATAAAATCATGAAAGGTGTAGAGGAGATGAATAGGGAATGGTTTTCCGCTATTTTCATAATAGAGAAGCTAAGGGGCATTGAGTTTAAATTATCAGGCAGGAGTTCTCTACTGAAAAAGAGGCAGTACTATTTTATATACATCCCAATTATATTGTGGAACTCATTGCCACAGAATACTATCAAGGAGAAAGGTATAAATGCATTCAAAAAAAAAAAAAGCATTTGACAATACTAAGATGGGATGAGTGCATTGAACTATTGTACACGCTTGTCCAGTTACAGACTCTGGCTTGGGAGGCTCGAAAACCAGGGAAAAGTCACACTGTAACCACTCTGTTCTCATACGGTTTCCCTAAGTGAGCTGCCAGTTGCCAGAAGCAGGACCCTGGGACCTTGATCTCACAAGGTGCCTGCTTTTATGAGAATGACCTCATTATATGAATATTTTGGAGGTGAATAAAGAAAACATTTTTTATGAACTTTGTCACAGGTGGTCAGAAAGTTGACATATCACAGAATCACACACTGGTTTGGGTTGGAAGGGAGCTCATCCAGTTCCAACCCCTGCCACAGGCAGGGACACCTTCCACTAGACCAGGTTGCTCCAAGCCCTGTCCTACCTGGCCTTGAACACTGCCAGGGATGGGGCAGCCACAGCTTCTTGGGACAACCTGTGCCAGGGCCTCACCACCCTCATGGGGAAGAACTTCTGCCTAAGAGCTCATCTCAGTCTCCCCTCTGTCAGGTTAAAGCCATTCCCCTTGTCCTGTCCTTACAGGCCCTTGCCCAAAGCCCCTCTCTAGGTTTCTTGTAGGCCCAAGTCTCTGCCTAGCCTTTTGGCCTATTGGCCTCCTTTTTTTATGTCAGCTCATAAGAAAGAAGCAGTGTAATGATGTCTGAATGTATAAAATGTGTTTCAGGGCTGTGTTAAGTGGAATACTTCTTGTTTTTTCTGGATTTCTGTGGAAACACTATGCTTCAAAGGTTTACGGTGACAGCATTTCATGTTCTATCATCTTCATTCATTTCATCCTCATGTGTGAAGTCCAGCTTGCCTTCTTGTGGTAGCTTCAGTATTGGACAGAATTACTTGCAAGTTTCTTTTCAGCTATGAAAGTAAGAGTGGTTTGGAAAACAGGAAAGCTTGCCCATTATTTTATTATGACAGCATATGTGACAAAACATGAATCTGAACATTTTTTTCCTACATGGGGAGGCTGAGAGGCATATTACGTTATTGTTACTGTGAAGTATAGTAGTACTCTTTAATTTTCAACATATGGTACTGGACTTCAAAATTCAAACGAAGAGACTCATATTTGGGGATAAGCCATTCACTTATTTCTTTCAAATTTCTCATTTTGTGCTCCGTTGAAGATTATATTATGAATATAAAGAAGACTGCAATTTTTTCTCCAGACGATGTCTTTATATTTCTCTAGTTTTAATGGCATAAGCAGGGATAGATCTGTGCTGTTCTTTAGCTTTTGAGGAAAAATAGAGGGCTTCTGAATTAAATGTATCTTCAATAGTTCTGGGAAGGCTTGGGCTGGAAGTTTAAGTGATTACTAACGTGTTTCATTGACCATGGCACTGAAAGGTCTCACTTTTCAGTATCTTCTGACTTACCAATGCTTTGCTTTGTCACTTCAGTAGGTAAAACTTGGTTCAGTAGTTTTCTTGATGTACTGGACAGCTAAGAACTTTTTTTTTTCTTTGAGAAACAATGGTCTGTTGTCTCCCCTGCATGTTACTTTTGGCTATTTTGTCACCTAAGTGCAGTCAATACTTGTGTCGTAAAAATTCCACTGATTGTAGGTTTGTTATCTGTGGTAATGACCAGATGCTATCTAGCTGCTTGTAATATTGGTCAGCAGTTTTCATTTTTACAATTTTGAGTGAAAAATTATAAATCAGGTTATTCAATATTGTGAAGACTCTAACATGAGTGAGTTAGCAAGCTTTATGTAGAACCACATAACAGAAGTCTTGCGAAGCAAATGAGCAGTTTTCTCTCTCAACCAGCTGCTCACAATTCTCACAATCTTTTTGAGTCTTTTCAGTTTCAGTTCTATTTATTTGCCATGTTCTTTCCTCCAGTCACAAGTGGCACCTGTTTCACTTGTTCGTAGGCTCTACACTCATAATTTTTATTGTGTTTCTTAACTGGAATAGGAAAAATATTAGCAAATTTTTTCCCTTTAAATATTTAATGTTCAATCTAAAAAACTTCCAGTGTACAGATAAAAGACCCGTAGAGCATAGTCAAGTCTCATGCATCTTGGGTTGTTGGTGGCTGAGAAATGAAAACTGGGTCATTGTTGATGTGTTAGCATGAATGTCAGTAAGGGTAGATTTCACATGTAGTTTGATCTTACCCTATGTATTGATTGCTGTGCAAAATGCTAACTAGTATACTGCTGGAATACTTCTAGACTGCTACTACTGTATTAGGTGATAGCTCATTTGAGGCAGAACTCATGGAAAAATAACTGTTTGAAAACCTTAAGAAGTCATAAATATAGGTAGAGTATGTAACTCAGAGAATTCACTGCAACTGCATACATTTGTAAACCTGAAGGTATAGTTATGCATTGGAGAAATAGATATGAAAAAGGAAATCTAAACTTTAAACAGTACTTCTGAACAGTAGATTATCATCAGTCTTTAGATTGGTTTGACATATGTAGCTACAGATTATTAGAAGATTGTTACTGCATGTGAGTAAAGATGTTTGTCGTGGTTTAAGCCCAGCCGGCAACTTGGAACCACGCAGCCGCTCGCTCACTCCCCCCCCTCTTCCTTCCTCCCCCCGCTCCCGGAGGGATGGGGAGGGGAATCGAACGAATGTAAGTCCCAACGCTCCAGTAACTAAGGTATAATACAAACCACTACTGCTACCAATAATAATGATAAGAGGAATAACAAGAGGACACAACCGCCCCCCCCCCGCCGACCGATACCCAGCCCGACCCGAGCAGCGATCTGGGCCTTCCGGGTAACTCCCCCCAGTTTCTATACTGGGCATGACGTGCTGTGGTATGGAATACCCCTTTGGCCAGTTTGGGTCAGGTGTCCTGCCTCTGCTTCCTCCTGGCTTCCCCTCCTCCCTGGCAAAGCATGAGACTGAGAAAGTCCTTGGTCAGAGTAAACATTACTGAGCAACAACTAAAAACCTCGGTGTTATCAGCGTTGTTCCCAGACTGAAAGTCAAAACCACAGCACTGCACCAGCTACTAAGAAGAAGAAAAAATGACTGCTATAGCTGAACCCAGGACAATGTTGAATCAAATTGTTAAATTAAACTAATTGAAGTTCAACATTTTACTGGATTTATATGATTCGTGTTTAAATAAGGGGTCAGAAGTAAGTGTTTATTAGTAGGTCAGAAGAGAAAGTGGCTAATAAATACAAATTACTTTATGCAGACTCAGTGTTTCTAGCACTAAATGGTATTCTACACTGATTTGTCAATAAAGCAGGGTTGTGCAGAGGAGTGACCTCTATGTGCATTCCTTACTGAAAGCTTGGTCTAATGAATCACTACTGTTTGAAGACAAAGTAGCTTGAAGAAAAGTTTCCAAATGTGATTAATTTGAGGAAGAGAATGAAGACTTATTTATTATGATGTTAGATACTTTTAAACTCTTTTTAAAATGATGTTTTTGCAGAATTGTGAACTAGCTGTATCTTTTAGTACATATGATTGCAAAGCAAAAAATTAGTTTAGAAGTACTAAACTGTACAGCTAAGTTATATCTTTGACGGAAATACAAATTCACAATGTTTTTCTTAATTCCAGTATCATAGGTATTATGTTTGTGTGCAAAAGTTAATTACATCTTGCTAAGTACTACTGTGAGATTTATTGTTGTATGATGTTTTACCTAAGCCAGTTTAAGTTTTAAGGTATCAATACCACTGCTTCGGAAGTGACAACGTGATCTGACCGTACCCCAGTATGGTACCTGTACTTACATCCTCTGAACTCCTTTCAATAGGGCATACTTTTTATTATTTTTTTTATTTTCTCACAAAGTGTGAGTTCGTTTCCTGATGTAGAGCATGTAAGCTGAGGCACAGAAGACGTTATCATCATTTTGGAGCAGGGAGTAAAGTCTTCAGTGTTATGGGAGATGTTGAAGAGAGACATGACCATTCTTCCAGTTAGGAATTTCTTTTGTTCAAGTAGCCTTATTGACTTAATCATAAAATCAAAGAATGGTTTGGGTTGGAAGGGACATTAAAGCTCATCCAGTTCCAACTCCCTGCCATGGGCAGGGACACCTTCCACTAGACCAGGTTGCTCCAAGCCCCATCCAACCTGGCCTTGAACACTGACAGGGATGGGGCAGCCACAGCTTCTCTGGGCAGCCTGTGCCAGGGCCTCACCACCCTCACAGGGAAGAACTTCTTCCTGAGATCTTATCTCAGTCTCCCCTTGGTCAGGTTAAAACCATTCTCCCTTGTCTTCTCCCTACAGGCCCTTGCCCAAAGCCCCTCTCCAGCTTCTCCCTGTGGTTGCGCCATCCAGTCTCCACTGAGCCTGTACTTGTGCTGAAAAAAGTACTTGGTAGGATTTGCATTAAAAAGAGTATGGATGTTCATGAAGAATTAGTTCTTCCTAAGTAAGTGTAAGTAAGAATAGAATCATAAAATCATAGAGTCACAGAATGGTTTGGATTGGAAAGGACCTTAAGATCATCTAGTTCCAACCCCTGCCATGGGCAGGGACAACTCACACTAGACCATGTCACCCAAGACACTGTCCAACATGGCCTTGAACACTGCCAGGGATGGAGCATTCACAGCATTCTTGGGCAACCTGTGCCCATGTCCCACCACCCTCACAGTAAAGAAATCTCCCTTATATCTAGCCTGGAGCAGGTTGCTCCAAGCCCCTGTGTCCAACCTGGCCTTGAACACTGCCAGGGATGGGGCAGCCACAGCTTCTCTGGGCACCCTGTGTCAGCACCTCAGCACCCTCACAGGGAAGAGCTTCTGCCTAAGAGCTCATCTCAATCTCCCTTCTGGCAGGTTAAAGCCATTCTCCCTTGTCTTCTCCCTACAGGCCCTTGCCCAAAGCCCCTCTCCAGCTTCTCCCTGTGGTTGCGCCATCCAGTCTCCACTGAGCCTGTACTTGTGCTGAAAAAAGTACTTGGTAGGATTTGCATTAAAAAGAGTATGGATGTTCATGAAGAATTAGTTCTTCCTAAGTAAGTGTAAGTAAGAATAGAATCATAAAATCATAGAGTCACAGAATGGTTTGGATTGGAAAGGACCTTAAGATCATCTAGTTCCAACCCCTGCCATGGGCAGGGACAACTCACACTAGACCATGTCACCCAAGTCTCTGTCCAACCTGGCCTTGAATACTGCCAGGGATGGAGCATTCACAACTTCCTTTGGCAACCCATTCCAGTGCCTCACCAACCTCACAGTAAAGAACTTCCTTCTATCTAACCTAAACTTCCCCTATTTAAGTTTGAACCCAGTACCCCTTGTCCTATTGCTATAGTCCCTGATGAAGGGGGCCTACAAGGATCCAGCATCCTCATAGGCCCCCTTCACATACTGGAACACTGCTATGAGGTTTCCATGCAGCTTCTGTTCTCCGGGCTGAACAGCCCCAGTGTTCTCAGCCTGTCTTCATAAGGGACGTGTATGAGACAAAAAATGAGATAATCTACATAACCATGTCTCCTGCGTCAGTGTAAAGCTTATATCCTGGCCTGACTTTGCATGCTGCTGCAGTGTAAGACAATTCAGCTTTGTTCCTAGCAGCTGTACAGGTACTCTGTTAGGGTGAGGAGTACAGTAGGAGGGGGAGATTTGCCTTTTGTGTTCTTTTTTCTGTATTCATATGGTAGGAAGGGAGGAATAAGTAGACAGAAAGGTTTTTTCTGCCATGTGGTTCACCAGCACAGTCCTTTTGCCTTGAGCCAGGCTTGCTAAACCAAGTGTTAAACTGTTTTGAACTTCTGTTTTTATTGAACAAGAAGTGCTGCTTTACTCTCTTGAGTTAAGAATAAATGTTGGAATTAGATTGTGGTTTACTGAATATCAAAACTGATTGTCAGTCTGTTAATGCAGCAAAGTAGCTAATCACTGACCCAGGTGCAGAACTCTTACTGAAGCCATTTTTTAGACTTAAACTGGATTTCTGTGTTTTATTAGGCCTACCCTATTAAATTTATAATAGACAAATTTGCAGTACTGGTTCCTGTGTGGCTTATCGGTTATTTATGTTGAGGTGGCCGAGATGGAACTCTCCAAGAGTTTTTTCATATTATGTAAGAATTTTATTGTTGCTTCAGGCATATCAGAGGCGATAAATTACTTGACAGCCCCCGCTCAATTGTTCTTTTATGTAATTTCTTTTTTACCAGTACATTTCTGTAAAAACTGATGTTTCAAAGCTTTTGCATATTTCTTACCCCTTTTTTTGATTGAAGTCTCAGTTGCTCCACTCTCCTAGACTGTGGTACATTTTCATGTTTTGAAGTTACATTCCACAGATATTAGCTTTTGCTTTATTTTTATTTAGTACTGGGCACACGTTAGTCCTTGTAATATGCATACAAATAGTTGTCAAATAGTGAAGGTTTTCATATCAATTTGGTAACTAACTTTATAACTACGGGTGTTCTTTTAAAAATTTTATTGGTGCATTTTTGTACATTTTATTGATGCAAGTTCGTGTGGCCTGTTATTGCAGGTCGATGCAACAGAGAGTGAACCAAAGAGTTTTATCTTTATGAGTGAAGATGCGTTGACAAATCCTGACAAGCTGTTGGTCCTGATCCATGGTAACGGTGTGGTTAGAGCAGGTCAGTGGGCCAGGAGGCTTATAATTAATGAAGACCTGGACAGCGGCACGCAGATGCCATATATAAAGAGAGCTGCTGAGGTAAGTGAAATTACATGTGTGTATGGTTGTGTGTGCAAATCGGCAATGTTTTAATTTGTTGATCAGTGTTCGGTATTTTTCTATATAATTATTTTATTTATGATGGGAATGCTTGCTTGGTTTCTTTCAGGGCCTTGTTCTAAAGGAACCAAGTTTCTCTCTTAGAGTTAAAAAAAAAAAAAGATTTAGTTGTATGTCATGTTGCTGTGGCGGTGCTGCCATGTAGTTTAATATGGCAGCTAACATGACAAGAGCCCTTAGCAGGCGATGAGATGCAATAGAAGGCACTACAGAAATTTGTTATGATTTGAAGTGTTTTCTTTTACATTTCATTAAATTTGTACGTATTCTCACTCAACGTCTGTTGTAATCTCATGATAACATGAGCTTTCATGATAACAGCAGGCTTTTTTGCTAGGCTTGTACTGAATTTATTAGAGGCACAGTCTTTTTCAGTTTTGCACTGAATACTGATTCACCTATCAATACTTGACAGTAAAAAACATTTACATTTTATGGACACTATTTTGTTACATTTACATCTGTGTGAGTGACAATGCACAATTTGTGTAATGTGTTTAACACTGGAACTTTGTAGTTTTAATTCATCTCTTGCACCCTGCTACCTAAATGAAACTTAATGTAGTAAACATAAGAAAATCTTACTTAAAACTCACTATTTCTATTATATTTACCAAGTTAAGCTAATGTTCTGCTCTACATATCAGTGCTGTCACTGATTGTTACACATTTTGCTAAATGAAGTTTAATTCTTTGCAGTTGGCTTTAAAGTATTCAGTATAGAAAATGATTCTCTTCCCACATGGTATTTTTTTTAAGGAAGCAAAGAAAGAAAAATTATTAAAACATTAAACCATTAAAATATTTTTGTTTTCTATAATCCACTAACAAAGCACCAGACTACACTTTCTGTGGAAAAATAAACCCTAGTCTTGTGAATGTGATGCTTGCCGCCTTCTAGTTCAAAGTTTTTTTTTTTTCATTTTAATTTAATACTGAGATGCAGAACAAAAAGTACTTCAGGCTTATTGAGTGTAATATGGGTGTATGGTAGGTCTAGAGTAGGAGATAAACTTCTACAGTGCAAGATCCAAAAGTTTTCTCAAGAAACTGAAGAGCTGTTGCTACGTAGATTTTTATACCAGTGCTTACACGCCTGCATTTTCATTCTTCCCTAGAGGTGCTGCTGTCTTGGCTAGCATGAGAGGTTGAGTGTTTAAAACTGGGATCCCTAAATTAACAGATAATCTTTAAAGGAGTGTTTGTAGTAGAGGAGAGTTACAGGTCTTATTCCTGTTTAGTTATTTATTTTATGCAATGTTTGTGCCAGAGTGACAAAGATAAGGCCTCTGTTCCCTCAAATGATTATTTTACTTTAAAACAGATTATACATTTCTGCATTTTGAATACTTCTCTATTTATTAAAAAAAAAAAGAAAAAACCCAAGGAGTTTGATCACAAAATATCTTTTAATAATTGTAATAATTTAATTTCATTGAGACCTCAGACTTCGTGTTCTTATGATTTTACTTCATTCTCTCTCATAATGTGCTTTTTAAATTCATAGTTGTTTTTAGTTGAGTAGTTCCAGCTACTGTAAAACCCACTATCCCTTTTTAAGCATCTTAAAATTCTTGTAAATGTATTGCATGTTTAGAACACGTATTATTTGCAATGTTTTTTTTCATGCAGAATGAAGATGAGATCATACTCAGTTGTAGTATATTAAATGTGTTCCTGTTTTTTGTATGGTGTAATGGGAATTAGATGTATATCTGGTTAGACAAGGCAGTATTTTATACACATCAGACCCCACTGAAGGTATTTGGAATCATTGTTAGGACTAAAAAGAGAATACAGATAGTTATATACTGATATTATGTCTACTTCATGTGCAAATCATATGAATTACTCTTCCAAGTGCAGGAAATTACAGTAGAGTGAGTATAAGGACTCCAATTTTAGTTAATAATAATAAAAATTGCATCGTTTTCTGGGTTTTCTGGTGTTCAGTCCTTTAGTTGATTTAGGCACTTCTGTCTGGTATGAAATGAAAATAACTGGCCTAAACAATAAATGGCCTGAATGAGAATTGTGATAACTCCTCATGCAACGTTGCCAGTTTGAAGTAAGGAATTATTTTCCTTGATCTTCCAGTGTTTCTACTAAGAACAGGTCTCATCCTTGAATGAAACCAGCAGATCTTATCAAAGTGTAAGATTACAGTGCTGAGGACAAGAGAACATGGATTTTTTTTCTGATAGACTGTCTATGATTTGAAAATTCCACTGATCTGTTGTGAGTGTGAAACACATACAGGTAGCTTAAGAGACTAGGCTTAATTAGGGGGAAAAAAGAAAAAAAGTGAAAGAAGTGCTTAAATGTCTTTCGTGCAGAAACCAGTTCAGAAATATCACCTCTTATTTCCTTAAAACAAAACTTGACAAACAATCAAACAAAAGGTAGGTCAAAACCCTATCTTTTTCTCTATTGCCTTTTTCTCTGGAAAGTTATGAGACTACCATAAGCAAGTTTCAGTTCTCTTCTTGGAAAAACTGGAAACAGAGATGCAAAAGCTGTAATTATCAGTGGGCATTGATACTGCTTTCCTAACCAGAAGTTAAGGGAAGAAAATAAACTAATTCTATCTGGTACAGCACTTTCAAGAAAAGAAACAAACCAAAACCAAACATAACCTTTTCTCTTAAAGCATGTGTGAAATAAGGCAGGAGTGCAAAGGCTTAGAATTTATCATGTTTCTTAGTGGCTTGGGGCTGATACACATTGGAAAGAAAAGATCCAAGGAGAAATATCCTGGTGGGGATTTGAGTAGCTAGAAATGTGTTTTTTCTTTTCATCTAAGTAGTTCCTGTAGTAACGCTGCTCCTTCCGTCTTTTGTATCAAACTCTGTTGTGTAGATTCAATCTTTTGTGTAATAGGTTTGGGAGTTTTTATCACAAGGTTTTATGTGAAGAGCTAAGATTAATGTGTTAATTCAGGAATTCAAATCCGATAGCATAAAAGAGATTTTGAAGTATGAAAGAAGAGAACAAACAAGCAACTAGATAGAGAACAGATTGTAGGAAAAGGAGGAGGGAGAAAAGTGTATACAATGTGAGAGACAGATATGTGTAAATACGTTAAAACACGGTAGGAAAAGATGTACTCTAGAAAAACAAGTATGAAAAAGGCAAATGTGGTAATATAAAGCAGTAAGACTGTAACAAAAGCTTAATTAAAATAAAACGAATACATATTATAAAGATACTTGAAACCAAAAAAGATGATAATTTGGTATGGAAAGGGTATGAAATAGTACAAAATATGGTATGAAATAAATATGCACAGGTTTGTTGTTTTGTTCAGGTACAACTTACCTATTGGAAGTTTCTGTAGTGGGAAATACTGACTTTTGACAGAAGCAGTCATCTGATGTGTGAGAGACTGAGGTTCAAGTCCCTCCTCTGGGAATGTTGGACTTAGAAGTATAATGCCGCACTGAAGCTATTCAACATTTTATTAATAAATAAATGAAAATTATATATAAAAAATGTACATTAGAAGGAGAATTTTAATCTGTCTCTTCTACGTTTTTCATAAATGTCTTATTCGCTGTAACTCTGCTGTCTGGAGTCAGGCTCTTCTCAGATCAGTTATTATTTACTTATATACACAATGACAGATAGTTATTATTTAGTCATCTGTATACACTGTCTGAAGGAGCACCAGGAGGACATGGTGAGGGACAGAGGTAAATTCTTTAAATGAGCAGTGAAGGCGTTTGCACAGTGTGTCAGGAATTAAGGATTTACATTCCTGGTTTCCTTTAGGTAGTTCAGGGTCTCCTGTGTTCCCTATGAGGACCTTGGTCACTTTAAGAGGAGGTTTAGAGGAGGTATGCTGCTCTTATTCATTGTTGAGTGGTAACAACATGGATGGTAATCTAGACATTGCTCCTGGAGATGTACTAGTGATACCAGTGATATAGGGGAACAAGCAAGAAGGGGTGCAGAAGTTTGCTCCTGCTCCAGGGAATAGCGTTCCATGCAGTAGCATTCCTTCCCTAGTGGCTGGAGAAGTGGATTCTGCTGTGGAGTCTGCTGAGTGTTAGGTCAAGGAGAAGCTGAAGTTGAGTTACTTACAGAGGAAGTTTGTTCCTTGGGCAAATGGGAGTTCAGCTTACTCAAGTTTGGACATTGAGAAGAATTTTGGAGTAGTCTTATCTTTGATACCTTTTCTCTAGGGAATAAAGGGGATATTGGTTTACTGCACAAGTACAAAGAAATTGTTGAATGTCTTCTCTCTCTTTGGAAATACAGTACATTTGCTACCCAAGTTAGCTGTGGTCCCAGGGATGCTAAAAAATTCAACCACAGCAATTGTCAGTTATTTGATTTTTTTTTAAATAATTATTATTACTTTTTAAAATAAACGTTCAAGAATTCTTGCCTGGTTCCAAATTCATCACACTATAATATAGCTTAGATATTTTTATTATTATTTAAGGGAGAATCACTACTTGATGTAGCACCAGAAAAATAGCTTCTTCAAAGAACCTAGGTGAGTTTTTCAGAAGAAATGCAGCACCCAAATGTCTGACTTTCCCCAAACAAACAAACAAAAAAAAAGGTTTACATGAGATAGTTACGAACTGCAGAAATATTTCTTTAATGGCTGATAAAACACGATTTTCAGCTTCAGATTTCTCTTGTGTTAATCCTCCTCTTTTATGCATTTTCTTAACAATTTCCAATCTTAAGAATATTTTTGATCAGAATATTGGATTTATTCAATCATATTAATATTATTCATTTATATAAAACTATTAGGTGGGTAATATTTACTGAGAATTAGTGAGGGTAGTTATTTCAGCATGCAATAAGATGTCATTAGTTTTGTAAATCAATTTAATAGAACAAAATAATTAAGTGTAATCAAAGTAAATTTACCCACCATACCTTTCATATGATTAAGTAACCTTGCTGTTTAGTAGCTGGTCTTTCCATTTTACAAAAATCATCCAGTTTCAAAAGTGGGCGTTTACACATTGTTGTCAAGAACTTATGATTTGTTTAAACTACATTAACAAGAATTCTTGCTGAAAAACTTTTATAACTTGCTTTTAAGTATAGAATTTATTGTTAGACAACATCCTCTTTGTTCTAGTGGTAATATTTTAGGAACCTAAGATTTAAAATTTTGTCTTACACTTTATACCTGCCTAGCATAATTTCAGTACGATGGGCAAGGAACACTTTCTGGAAAAAATGAGAGAGCTGACATTTCACTGCAATTACAGTTCTTCCACAGCATACTAATATTTACATACCTTTTATGTCTTCTAAGTATATTGTTGGAGAAAGATGTTAAAATAGCTCATTTATTTGTCAGTTACAGCACCAGAGTAATCATAATCTTACTTGAACATTCTAATACATTACTGAAATTAAAATTTCACTAAAATGGACAGTAATGTGCTAAATTAGGGTTGGGTTTCTTTTTAAATACTAATTTTCCGACTGGTATATGTATTTGCTTTTATTCATTCTGTTAAACCATAGAACTAACACTGCTTGTAAAGTATTCTGTAGAAGAGAAAACTTCTATTTAGAACTCCTACTTTTGTGGGGATAATAATAAGAAAACTTAAGGTATGCAGCTGGTTGGCTGATCTTTTGACATCTTTCTAAAAACATAAACACAAATGACAGCATAGTACTAAGTGATTTGACACATATAATTGACATAAAACACACCATAGTCTGGAAAGAGAATTTAAAAAGCAATACATTCAATTCCTTCTAAAACATTTTATGAGGAAATTCAAGAAGAGTTTAAAAGCATACACTAATATTGAGCTGACAGGCTATATAAACCCACACCAGCCCCCACGCCAGCAAAGGAAAACAATGAGATGACAGCTCTACTGTTTGGAGAGAGGTTCGTAACGACAGCTTATTCCTTTATGATTTCAGCTTTTGACAGAAGACAGGTCTGCTTGTTGCATCATGGCAGATGTATCATTACCTTCTGGCCCTGTCATGACTGAACTGGGAAAAAACCCACCTGCAGTTCTGAAAATCCAATTACCCTTTGGAATTTAGAGCATCCTTTCCAAGATAGGCATTACCATTGTTGTATTAATTGTGTTTAATACATTATTAGGGTTTTCGTTTAATCATTATCATTAATTTGATAAAGTAGAGATATTTACAGATTGCTTTGTCTTCCTTCATTCGTCTGGCTGTCATGTTTTAGAACCCTGTAGCACCTTGTGTTAGTTTACTCTTACTATGTCACTGACCTAAGAAAAAGACTCTTTGAGATACTTAGATGAATGTGGATTGAAAATACACTTTTCCCCAAAAACCTTTTGAGCATCTGTTTCACTGGCTAAGTATCAGGTTAAGAACACACACTGCATATTGAAAATAATCATGATCATTTTAGAAATAAAGTTTAATATAAGGATAAGTGTCCTTTTTGTCATATGCATATTAGAATCCTTCCCTTTTTTTAACCCCCTTCCCTTTGACTTGTTGGATACCTAACAGTGACTCTGGAGACTTAGAAAAGAGTAAGAGGGGGTGTGGATTTTTGAAAGTATGTCAAAAGCCTTGGGGTTTGGGTATGATCAGAATTTCAATAGAGGTTGAGATGAGTTTAAATGCATAGAAGGCAAACATAAAACTCTTGTTTAATTTCTGTCATGTTGTTCTTTTTTTAGTCACTCTGATGTCTTTTTCAAATCTGCTTTTCTCTCAAGCTTTGTGGTACTATATCCAAGATCTGTTTTTTTTTCCTTCTTTGTATTTCGTTTTAACTGCTGATCCCTTTTCTGTGGTGCTTCTGCCTTTAATATCAGCTGAAGCGGTCTGAATTGCTGAATCAAAGCCGTTTTGGGAGAGAGACAGTGTTTAAGATTGTGCAGGGTGAGATTCTCTGGGCAGAAGGTAACACTTCCTGCAGTTATAATCAATGCACTTGACACTTTCAAAGGCAAGAGAAGCCATGACTTGCTCAGGGGTTAAACTTTTCAAATAACTTCCCTTGGGAAAAATGCCATCAATAAAATGGAATAATTAGTTGAAGATTCTTGAGTAGCCTAGGTTTGAAAAGGAAAGATTAGAGATAGGTCAGGTTTGCACTTCTATTGTATTTTCCCTCCCTTTTGTTTTTTAAACCATGAGCTTCTGTTTGAATGTGTGCAGTATTACAGAATCAGTCTGCTTCAAAAATAGTGTCATCTACTTCAGGCAGTGCATCAATTTTGTAATGTGTTATGGTCTGTGTAGTCTAATAATTGTAAGAACAGAGATTAAATTCTACATAAAATATAACTTTAGATTTGCTAGCTTTCTCTTTTTGTACCCACACTTATTCTGCAAATAGTCATTTTACGTAACAGAAAACATTTGCAACTTTGAACCTTACTGAAAAGCTTAAAATATAATATACATTAACTAATACTAAAAATTAGATTTAAATAGTATTAAATGAACATCCAGTGCATAGTCATTGATTTCTATAGAGATGAACAGTTTTTAGAATGAAACTAAATTAGTCTCACTTTGCATTAATTACAGTTGACAATTTCAGTTTTTATGAGAAATTCACTGTTCTGACTTTTTTTGTATCGTGGTTTTTGTTAAAGAAGCTATTTTGTAAAGATAAAACCTAACTAAAAATTGTGCTTTCAATACACAATGTAATATATGTGTACTCTTCAAAATATTGGTAAATAATGCATGAATGGCTTTGGAATAAAAGATTTTTACCCTTCGTTAATTATTTACTTATTTGCATTTTTCATTTTTCTTAAAGGAAAGTAAAATCATGGACAGTACTCTGGACAGTAACTGAACAAGACTTCAGCAAGTACATAACCAGTGCTTTTCAGAAGTACAGCATTGTATTTGCTAATGGATTATATTGAAATGAGATCTGTACCACCTAAATAGATGAGTTTACTTGGTAGTGAATACCCTGCATGCTGAGTTTTCAGAAACTTTTAGCAAGAAAGTGTTGTTTAGTCTTAATTCAATAACATACAACTATTCCTGTGTGGAGAAGTTTTGAGGATCTGCCTGTGGCAAGTTGGCTGTGGAACCATGACCTTTTAATTGCTCAGAAATTGTGATGAGGTTCTTTCAGTTGAGGTATGGATCTTCAATATATTGTCTATTTAAAATTTGCGTTATGTGTAGCATTTGTAAGAGAAATGGGTAAATACATACTAGTATGAATGTACTTGGAAATTAAGTAGTTTTTAATGGCTTGGATTTTACTCTGTGCTGTCTGCTTTGTTTATTTAAATACTGTATATTTAGAAGAAAATTAAGTTGAAATCCAGTATCGTTTTGATTAAGAGAACTCAGGTCTGTGGAAGTGTCATAGCTCTGTGGTTATTTATCTCTAAGAGCAGCACATAGGGATATCTTCAGTTCAACTGTTTTGCTATAGAGCAGGTGTATCTCACTCTTCAAGGTGAGTTGGTCCAGTGAAATTGTGGTAGCGTAGCACCTCAGCTGGCACACTGCGCCAGTGCCTTCACAGCTTGATACCATTTAGAGTGGGAACTTTGCACCAGGCTAAGTACAGTCGTCAAATTGCTTAGATTGGAAAAGATGCTTAAGATCAAGTCCAGCTGTAAACCTAACACTGCCAACTTCACCACTAAGCCATGTCCCTAAGTGCCACATCTGCATATCTTTTGAATACCTCCAGGGATGGTGACTCCACCACTGCCCTGGACAGCCTGTTCCAGTGCTTGACAACCCTTTTGGTGAAGTTTTTTCCAATATTCAGTCTAAACCTCCCTTGGCATACCTTGAGGCCGTTTCCTTTTGTCCTGTCAACTGTTACTTGGGAGAAGAGACCGATCCCCACCTCACTACAGCCTGCTTTCAGGTAGTTGTAGAGCACGATAAGTCTCCCCTCAGGCTCCTTTTCTCCAGGTTGAACGACCCCATTTCCCTCAGCCGTTCTTTGTAAGACTTGTGCTCCATACCCTTCACCTGCTCTCTTGCCTTTCTTGGGGCACTGTGTACACAAACATTTGCTTATTCTTCATGAAATGTCATTTTAACAGGGATAAACTTAACTTAGCATAATTGCTTTCATATAGGACGGAGTGACCTGTTAATTGTTCATTAGCTAACATAGAATCTCAAGTCAGTAGCTTCATTTTGCTTTATGAAATAATTAGCCAACACCTTTGTTCTATTCATTCAGGATCATATTAAGTCAGGAATGAGAAATATGCATGCACACTTTCATATGCTTTAAACAAGTTAACTCACTAAAATTTAAAAATACTTAACGCCTATTTAAAAATACTAAACTCACTTTTGTCTTAGTAGATGTACAGATGGTTAAACTATCACCTAACTAATCTGAATGCATTATAATACGTAAATTGTATGCTTTATAATATGTATCACAGGAACAGTATTACATGTGTGTCAGTATAGGTATGGTGTATATATGTATTTAATATTACACTAAATTGCCAATACCCTGTTGATTTTTCAAATGAATCATTACTTAAAAGACTTAACAATTCAATGGGGAGATGAACACTTCCTTATTCATACCATGAATTGCATATTTGAATAAAATTATCCTTTGCTTACTGTGCAGTGGGCTGGAAAATATTAACTTTAATGCATAGGAATTCAAATAAAAAATTGATATGCTTCATCCTTATATACTTCAGTACTGTTCTAATAATGCACAGTGCTGCTTCAGGTAATAAGGAAATAGATACGGTAAAGACTTTGTCATGCAAATTTACTCAGAATTGTAATCTTTTGAAAATACACAGATCTTTTGAATGATATATGTCACTTTTGATCAAAAACTTTAAAGTTTAATAATTCTGCTAGAACAAACTAAAAGTGTGGGTAATTGTCCTTTTTTCCCTGAAATTAACAAGTTCTAACATCAAAAAATCTGAGAGTGAGGTATGTAGTAGGTCATTTGCCGCTGCAGGCATTTTCTCTCCCTTTAGGATGTGCTTGTTTAGTTTCTCTCACTTTGTGCCTGTGGCACTGTATGGTGAAATTCAGACATGTTCTTCCCCTCCAAGGAATCTCGAGGGTGGCAAATAACTTATACAAAATTAATAAATGGTGTTGCTTTTTTTATTATCACCCATCACAGGCAATTCACTTTGTGTTCCCTTTGGAGAAAGGGAGGATTGAGTTGCGTAGGATATGTTCATTAAAAACAAATACATAGAATAGAATTCTATTGTACATAGAATTTTCTACATAGAATTAAACAGTGAATGTGCACATAATAGGGAGAAATATGTCATTAGGATAAATGTGCACATAATAGGGAGAAATATGTCATTAGGATAATTAAATCGTTACATTTTCAGTGATTTCTTTAGAGAGAAAAAAAAGAACAGTGAAAATCCCTTATGTTTATTAATTTTTTTTTTAAGAAACTTAGAAAATTCTAAGAATTTTTAAACAAGTCAAAACATAGATGATTTTTATATTTTTTTTTAATTCTAGGTAGATGAATTTAATTTCCTTTCATCTTGGCAACATTTAAAGAGTAAACCTGTTTTGAGGCTTTCCAGTCGCATGATTATTTTTGGGGAAGTCCAGGTGTACCATCTTGCTTATTCACAACCATTTGTTATACCATATTGCAGTGCTAATCCTTTTAGGAAAGGGAGAGATTGGCACGGATAGCTTAACCTGTTATATTGTGTACTACATGCAGCCTTCCTCTGTCATGCCGAAGGCAGTGAGACTTCAGATTGCTTTGGAGGGTAGAACAGTAATGAAGCTTGGGTGTAAATAATTGCTGATATATGCAGGAAAACAATTTTAATTTTTTTTAAGTGATTAATTTTAATTGTCTTTTAGCTCTGAAAGACAGATTTGTATTTAATAGTGCCATGCTTTTATACTTTTGCTTGCTTCTGATGATTAAGAATCCTTAAAAATGTGAAGGTATTAAATATTATAATTTATTTTGGAGTTACTGCCATTTTAAGTTTTCCTTAACATATATACTTATATGTTTACTGAAATATTTACTTTAGAGTAAAAAGAACATTTACTTATAGTATTTACTATTAAATGTTCTTTTTACTCTCAAAATCATTTGAAAAATGCAGGCAGAAAATGTTCATGGTGCTTCAGTGCACAGGTGATAGAGTTTGTGCTGACCCTTGGTAACTGAGCCTGTGTTTTGAATCCCAACTCTTCCTCCAGCACTGGGAGTAATATGATTGACTCTTCTGGAATGAGTTCCTGAATGCTGATAACAGGAGGCCTTTCCATTAGATACAGAAGCTACTCATGTGGAATATGCACCTTCCACATCACGCATGCTTGAGATCAGATACAGGATTTTCAAGATCTGACAGCCCTGGTTCGTGAACAGTGATACTGAATCTATGTCTGAGTTCTAATACTTAACTGATAGCAGCTGATGATAAAAATAACTGATTCTGGGATTCCATTTTAATAATAAAGTGTTGTTATTGTCAAATACTGATAACAGTAATTGCTAACAGCTGATGAAAATACTTATTAATTAATACCTCATGTTGAATCAAACATTTACTAGCTTTGATTATGTAAGCAGTGTCAAAAGACTGTCATTAATTTGATCTTTTTTACCCATATTGACATTCTTCATAATTTGTTCATTGTATTTGAATTCACTATGTTAGATGACTGTCTTTTTGCCTTATTTTGAAACAGAGCCTTTCCTAAAATAAAAACGTTCAGCTATTTTTGGTTCAGTTTAATGCCCCTGTCATTGCATCCCATACTGTATGTTCACCTGCTCTGCCTGTGGTGTCCTGTACGTTTTTCTGTACATTTAATTTATTTTTCTAAATGCAGTTTTATTCAGGTATGAGAACAGAAGAGTAGAGGGAGTTTTAAATAAAACCCATGTGCAAGAGTCTGACTGAACCATTCAAATATCTCCCTTCTCAGATGAAAAGAGATGCTTTAGTGTTTTTCTGCTGGAAATTAAGGTCTCAGTTGTAGCCTCACTTGGGAGTAGGTTATGTAGAATTTTACAACAGCTTCAATATAAAATAGTATTTAAGAATCAAAGACAATCAAAATTAGTACTTGTTATTTTGACTTGTTACCAATTCTATGTAATTAATATTTTGAAAACATTATTCATGTCTTTCTGGAGCCCTTGCGTGCCTCTTCGAGAGGCTAATTGAGAACTTATCCAACATTAGTTTTGTACCTTGTTTCTACTTCTTCATAGTAGTAGCTTTATGGTGTCATCATTTTACGTTTACAGGTAGGCAAATACTTTTTTCAGCATTTTTTTCCTCTAGTTTACGTTTTTCAAATTAGAACTATTGCTTTCTGGAGTGCCTCTCTGTGTATGTAAGCAAGCATGTACATGTAGAGAAAGATAGATGCATCTTAATTGTCCAGTTGGTTGTAACTTTTCAATTTTATAAATGTTAATATAATGTGCTGTATTCAGGCAAAATAGTAGTTAACTTGTTTTGGGTATGTTCCATGTTCTGGGTATGAAAGCTTATTTTAAAGCACTGAAAAAGTACTGTTTCAGGTTACTCTTTTCTCTAAACCCAGTTATATATATTAAAAAGGAGTTGTACCAACTATTCCTCAGTGATAATAGTATTTCAAATGTCATACAGGTTGATTCACATTGTGGTTTAATTTGATATAGCTGTTGTATGTGTGTTTTTTTCCTCTGGGCATCCTTACTGAAAGACTTGTAAGTAATGAACTCATTAGGAATACGTAATAATCCTTTAACAATACACATAAGAATGACAGTTGACATAACCTTGTAAAAACTACACAAAACCTGGAGAAATAACTTTCCTGCACTACGTGCTTAGTAAAATCAAATCTCTCTACTGCCCCTATATAAGAGAGTACTGGATCAGTGTCAAAAAATTGAGGTATTTACTGTAGTGACGTTCAGTAACTGAATTTTTTTAGGTACTGCTCATAGTTCTGGGGGTTTTAATGCAGCGTGTCTATATAAAAGATGAAAATTTAAAGAAAATACAGCAATTTTACAAGTGACTTGTCTTTCCTTTAATATTCTGACATGGGGTCAAAAAAGCCCCAGCCCTGCTCTGCAGGGAATATCTCAGAGGTAAGGGGGCACTTTGTGTCTTTCTCTGTGGTGAGGTTTGTTCTTTGGTGCATGATCCCTTCTAGAAAGAAGGCTTTCTAGAAAAAAGCAGCTTTATGTAGGTTGTACGCAGTCATGCTTCCCCTGAATATCAGGCTGACTGCAGACTGGATGGAGCAGCCCTGAGGAGAAGGACTTGGGAATGCTGGTCAAGGAGAAGCTTCTCATGACCTGGCTTTGTGTGCGCTTGAGCCCAGAACCCCACCGTGTGCTGGGCTGCATCCCCAGAGCGTGAGCAGCAGGTCAAGGGAGGGGATTCTCCCCCTCTGCTGTGCTCTGGGGAGACCCCCACTGCAGTCCTGATCCAGCTCTGGGGCAACAACACAAGAGGGACATGGAGCTGTTGGAGAGAGTCCAGAGGAGGCCACAGAGATGATGCAAGGGCTGGAGCAGCTCTGCTCTGGAGCCAGGCTGAGAGAGCTGGGCTGGTTCAGCCTGGAGAAGAGGAGATTCTTTAAGGGGAGACCTTAGAGCAGCTCCAGTGCCTGAAGGGGCTGCAAGAAAGCTGGAAAGGGGCTTTGGGCAAGGGCCTGTAGGGACAGGACAAGAGGGAATGGCTTTAACCTGACAGAGGGGAGATTGTGATGAGCTCTTAGGCAGAAGTTCTTCCCCGTGAGGGTGGTGAGGCCCTGGCACAGGTTGTCCCAAGAAGCTGTGGCTGCCCCATCCCTGGCAGTGTTCAAGGCCAGATTGGACGGGGCTTGGAGCAACCTGGTCTAGTGGAAGGTGTCCCTGCCCGTGTCAGAGGCTGGAACTGGATGAGCTTTAAGGTCCCTTCCACAGAACCATTCTATTCTGTGATTCCATGGTAGAGTAAGTCCAAACTTAAGTTTTAGTGATTTACACCTGGCTTATAAACTTCTCCTTGAAAAGACAGATAAGATGTTCACAAGACAGTCTGCTTGGACCTAGTATCTCCCTACCCCCTGGCATTTATAGCACTCCACACTGCCTCCACACCATCATACCAGGATTTGTTTCTTCTTTTTGGTGTAAATTCATCACCTTTTTCTTCCACTTTCACCTTTGGGAGTAACACAAGTCTGAAGTTCAGGAGAGTACTATTTAAATTCAGTTCAGAAGCAGATTTAGTAGAAAATTTCTCTTACTGTTCTTAATTTTTGTACTCGGAAAAGGAGGCTTCAACCCTTCTAGGAAAGAATAAAAAGGAGGTCTGAGTAGTTAGCTGTAAAAAATTTTAACATTTAGAAAAGCTAGTTAAATGGGGGGTGTGGGTAACTGTGTGGTTTTATTTGTTTTTTTTTTTAACTTTTGGAACACACTCGTTGCCTTGTCTTCTGTTCCCTCCAATGATGTCTTGCAGTAATTATGGTCCTAGCTTTATGGATGGGGAGAGACATGTGACTACAGATCAGTACGTGCATGGAAGCTGATAATGTTCTGATGCGGACTTCACTTCAATCCTTATGTGTATTTTGTACAAGTTGTGGTGTTGTGTTGTTTAAAAATAACTCCATCTGATGTATGTTAAATGTATTTAATTTTTAAAATATGTTACAAAGTAATGCTGAATATAATCAGTTTAATGAATGTTTGGGTACCAAAATAAAGCACGAAGAATTAGGAGAATTATACGTAATCAGATTTTGCATCTGTTTTAGAATATTCTACCATATTATTTTTTGTGGGTATCTTTGCTAAACTTGTTAAGTAAATACGGGACTCTTTCAGCTTCCTGACTAGGTTTGTGTGCAGTAAAAAGTTAACAAATAGGCGTTGAAAGGTATAGCCTACTTTTTCGTGGAGCTGGGAAGGTGTTTTCCTCTGTAGAGTAGTACAGTGTTTATCCCTGTTCTAGGCTGCTCATAAGGTACTATTAATATTTTGAAATCAAATCCCAGATACTGTTATCCTGACATAAATCTAGGAGACAATGGATAGCACTTGAAGTTGTATCGTCCTCTTAAATGCTGTACATAAATACTGTCATTGCAATTGCATCATACACTGACCTATTTAGGAAGACAAAAGTTTGTGGATGTATTCACAAATACAGAAAGAAAGAGGCTGATTTATTCTAACTCTGATATTTTGTCTTAGGGATGCTTCAGTTTGCAATACTAGTTCCTGCTTTTCTTACGAAGTGGATTATGAGACAGTAGTTTTTGAAACATTTCCCATTGTAGGCATTTTTCTGCCCGGTTTCTGGAGTGCATATACATCTTTATTGCTGGCAGTAAGAGGTGATACTTGTCTGGATACTTGTCTCAGTTCTCTTTTTCTTTAAAAATTATATAATGGGATGTGTGGTGTCTGAATATCTATAAAATCACCATTTTGGATTGAGGATGAAGTCAGAACATCCCAGAACATCTCGGAGCAGCCCAGAAAGCCGACCATATCCTGGGCTGCATCAAAAGAAGCGTGACCAGCAGGTCAAAGGAGGTGATCCTGCCCCTCTACTCTGCTCTTGTGAGACCTCACTTGGAGCATTGTGTCCAGTTCTGATGTCCTCAACATAAAAAGGACATGGAGCTGTTGGAGCAAGTCCAGAGGAGGGCCACGAGTATGATAAGAGGGCTGGAGCACCTCCCGTATGAAGACAGGCTGAGAAAGCTGGGGCTGTTCAGCCTGGAAAAGAGAAGGCTGCGTGGAGACCTTCTAGCAGCCTTTCAGTATCTGAAGGGGGCCTACAAGGATGCTGGGGAGGGACTCTGTTAGGGACTGTAGTGGTAGGACAAGGGGTAATGGGTTTAAACTTAAGCAGGGGAACTTTAGATTAGATATAAGGAAGAAGTTCTTCACAGTGAGGGTGGTGAGGCACTGGAATAGGTTGCCCAAGGAAGTTGTGAATGCTCCAGCCCTGGCAGTGTTCAAGGCCAGGTTGAACAGAGCCTTGGGTGACATAGTGTAGTGTGAGGTGCCCCTGCCCATGGCTCAGGGACTAGAACTAGATGATCTTAAGGTCCTTTCCAACCCTAGCCATTCTGTGATTCTATGATTCTATAACGATTCTTGCCAGAAAATGTGACTGTAGACAGTTTGTGGAGGTACTTTCTCTCATACTTTCGTTTCTGGGTGCTTTAATAACCATCCAGAAGTGAATACCTTGAGATGTTTCTGTCTTTCATTCCCTCCAGCCAATTTCCAGACCTTTGTTTTGCATTCTAATATTCACATCCAAATGATTACCCACCTTCCCTCCTACTCTCTTCTTTCCTCTTGAATTTATATTGAATAGCTTTCTTCTGACATTTTGGTGCACAGGGGATGCACTAATTACACAGCAATACAGTCACCTGATTCTTCATTCATGTGTCCAGACCTGAACTTAACAAGCACAAACCTTCATCTGCATAGGAAGCACTTGCTTCATTAAGTCTTGGTATGCTTCAGCTGCTAAAACCGAAGAAGTGTCTATTGAGAATGCATAAATTTTCAGAAGTTTGTAAGTTGGCCAATTCTGAATAGAATCTTATGGGGATCAGAAAAGTAAATCCCAGCCAAATTTTAAGCCCCCAATGCAAAAAATAGATTTACTAGAGTGTTTCATAGCTACGTCTGCTAGATTTTCATAAAGTCGGCAATCTAATGTAATTGTATTTTGACTGTCTCTTGGATATAGATGAACTGTTTACTGTGAAATTTCCAACACGGATCAGCCTAAAGCAAAACCAACTGTAAAGTACCACTGAAGTTTGGTAAAGTTCTAAGTAAGTAGGAGAAAAGTAATTGAAATATTGTCAGGCTTAAGGATTGGCCAATTAATTAATTTCCATCCACCCCGCGCTGCAGCATTGGAGACCAGCAGCAAGAAATTCTTCTGCCTTTAACTGCTGAAGTTCTATGGTGAAGTTCTGCTCATTGTTCACCTCATGAATTAGACTGAAATTTTTGTTCTTACTGTTTGATTTTCAGTCAGGTTATGTCAATTTCTGAGTAACATGATGGAGCTACTTTGTGAGAAAGAAAAGGTCTGTGATTATATCCTGTTGACCCAGTTCTGAAATCAGTTATTCTGTTCTGGAAATTTGCTTTGTATTCTCTTTCAATTTCCTCCCCCCCCATTGTGCACATATCTTGATATTTTGAAGACTGAGAATTGCTGGAACAGACGCTGGTCTGAGGATAGAGGCTAAGCATTAAAATGTGACAACAGAAGGTTATCACTGAAGTACCTGGATTATTGACATTGCATTGAGTCGCCTGTCCTTCAGCTTTGCACTACCTTATGTGTTGTATCTTACTATTTGGCCACATTAAGTTACACAGTGCTGCTGCAACTTGATTGCTGTCCAGTTCTTGGATAATATGGGATCATGAAGACAAGGCATTCAGGTTCAGTTCTGACTCACAACTCCTAGGCACTTCCAGAATCTTATCCCGAGATAGTTCAGTTGCTGACCTATCTAACCGCAGTTCCCAGAAGAGCACATTTCTTATTTGAGGGGCAATTAAGCCTAAAGCTATTACATTAAATGATTATGGTGTGCTAATGGCAAGACAGGACATGCCTCTGGACCTCTCAAGTATAATTATGGGATTTACAAACTCCACCAGCTATCATATACAATAGGGTGAATGGGTACTCACAGAGAAGGATGGTGACGACATTCCAATAAAGATCAGTAGGAAGGCAGACGCCTTGTGTAATAGCTTTTAACTACCGGGTGTTATGAAGAGACATAAAGATTCTGATTCTGAATAAAGTTGCTTCTCCAGAGGTTGTAAAAATCAGATTGCTGAAATGAAGGACAAGTTTTTAAAGTTGGAAACCAGAGAGTGTATTTTTCACCGATGAAATGGTGCATGGGTGGGCTTGGCTGCTAACCCTTGTGTTTGAGGAAATGATAGGAACCCATTTTGTTGTGTGATAGCAATATAAAGGCAAGAAGAAAGAGGATGTACTGGTGGAAAGTGATAGAACAACAAAGCTTAGGGAGCAGTCACTAGAGGAGGCTAGGAAATCCTTATTCTTGAAGGAGGAGAGTTTAATGCAACCTGTCCAGATGCAGAGGAAAGATGATGGGAGGATACCGTGCTCCATTTTCCTAAAAAGGAATAGAGTTAAGAAGTGTGGTCCTTGACTGATGAAGAATAATCATCATTGAGAGGCTTCTCAAGAGGCTTTGGACATTACTGCGCAAGACAGAATGGCATTGCCAGCTTTGCTTGTTGGAAGGAGCAGGAAGAAAGACGAGGCTCTGGAGAGGAAAAAGGTGAGTTGACAGAGCCGTGCCTAGTTGGCTGTGTGATATGAGCAAGCCCTTCAGAGTCCACAGGCCCAGGGAGAGGTTCTGTTCAGAGGCCCTTGCAATACTTGGTATTATCTTTTATGGATGACATCCAAACAGTACATACTGATGCTCCTGTTTGAGCTGTCAGAGGTCATAGGCTTTAAAGACAGTCTCATATTGTCAGAAGATGCCACCATGAAGAGATAACCTGCTCTTCCTACTATCAATATTTCCAAATCAAAACATTTCAACTTTTTGGCAGGGCTGCTTATATTTTTTTAATTTTTCCCTCAAGAAAAATCTTTAGAACTGCTGAGATGAAAAATAAATGTTCTGTGTCTACACTTTGTCTTTCTGACCAGCTCTGCAAAATGATGGTGCCTAGACCATGTTGATATGATGATTGTGAATCTGAAACTGAATCACTTTATTTCAAAGTTTTCACAATTTTTGTTGTTTTACCTCCCCTGTGTTATATTTGTGGGGAGAGTGCAGCCAAGGCAGGAGGATTCACTGTGCTTAATGCAATGGGTGCACATAGCACTACTTCTAAGCAGACTCTCAAGAGGGGAAAAAAAAGGGAATTAAGCACATTTTACTTGTAGTGGTAACCAAAGTGCAATAGCAGGTGCAGTGAAAGTAAGCCTATTACACCAGCTATGCAAAAAATCTGTAGCAAGCCTGAAAATGACACTGCTTTCTGTGACACCCTGGCCAGCATCTCAGTGTTGATATTCTTTTCAAGATACCAGTTTCCTTAAAGGAAAACTGTGGGTGTTCATGGGGAAACATGTTTTTTTGTTGGGTTGGGTTTTTTTTGCATTTTCCCCTCAAGATACTCATCACCCATCTGTAGTGTTACACAGTTTGCTCTGTCTTGTGGAAAAGAACACTGAGTACTAATGATATTTGCAAAGGTCCATAGTTCCTTTTTATTTTCACTACTCTTATTAAAGCAGAAGATGGCGTTTCTAAAGTCTTCTGACTGCTTTATGAAAATAAATTCATCGTTTTCCAGAATCTAAAAAAATTAATTTTTTCCAGTGAACTCCTATGTCATGCAGTATTAAGATTAAAATAATTTAAAAGTATTAAGCTTTTTTGAGTTTCTTAGGATAAAACTGAGAAACTGCTTTCCATCGCCAGAGGACAACATCATCTGTTTGTCTAGGTGTCGTGGTTCAAGCCCAGCCGGCAACTTGGAACCACGCAGCCGCTCGCTCACTCCCCCCCTTTTTCTTCCTCCCCCCGCTCCCGGAGGGATGGGGAGGAGAATTGGAGGAATGTAACTCCCACGAGTTGAGATAACAGCTCTCCAGTAACTAAGGTATAATACAAACCACTACTGCTACCAATAATAATGATAAGAGGAATAACAAGGGAAAAGGACACAACCGCTCACCACCCGCCGACCGATACCCAGCCCGACCCGAGCAGCGATCTGGGCCTTCCGGGTAACTCCCCCCAGTTTCTATACTGGGCATGACGTGCTGTGGTATGGAATACCCCTTTGGCCAGTTTGGGTCAGGTGTCCTGTCTCTGCTTCCTCCTGGCTTCCCCTCCTCTCTGGCAAAGCATGAGACTGAGAAAGTCCTTGGTCAGAGTAAACATTACTTAGCAACAACTAAAAACATCGGTGTTATCAGCATTGTTCCCAGACTGAAAGTCAAAAACACAGCACTGCACCAGCTACTAAGAAGGAGAAAAAATGACTGCTGTAGCTGAACCCAGGACACTAGGTAACCCTGAACATCCAAGGGACACTGAAATGGGTCAGCACTCAAAGTGAAGCAGTTTGTTTGCAGGTGCCTGTCTGCTGTTTCAGTGAAACATGGTAGCTCTGAAATGGTTTGAAGATTCGTAATGACCCATTTTGTGGGAGAGTGTACAGTAAGGGAAATAGTAATACTGTTCAAAAGTTACCAAAGAGCAGGGGTCGAGTTCTGTTTTTCTCAATATACTGTTATATGAGAAGTTACTGGATATAGGTTTGCTTTAGTTTGTAACCAGTCATTTTTCATGCTTTGATTTCATCCTTTTTGAGTGATCTCTTAAATATTTTTTTTCCATTGCCTGGTGCTTAACTAAAGAAGATTTACTTTTTCAGAGACCTAATATCTTATACTTCAGAAATCTGTTTTTACAGGGAAGTGAATAGACTATGGTGATGTTATATATTTGAGCAAACTGAAAGTCAGCTGTAAAAAATGAACTGTGCAAAAGAAAGAGTCTAGTCCTGCTTTCTTTCATATTGAGCCACAAACAATTCACTTTACACAATAGGAAGGTGCTTATTTATAATGCTTACTTTTGCATTGCTGTTCAACCTGCATGACTTTTTACATTACTCCTTGACATTTCCTAGTCCTTCTTTGTGAATGATAGGTATTAATAATAAGTAATATAACAGTTCTGAGTAACTTATATAGCATTCTGAGATGATGGGGTTTTTTTTACTTCTTAGGCCTAAAGAATTTTTCTTTTTGCAGCAACATTACTGAAAATACTTTTTTTTTTTTTGGTAAGTAGTTTGGAAATAGTCTTTCAGAAAGAGTTAGCTGACACAACAACAACAATAACAAATAAACTACAAAACCAAACAAAAATAAAGAAAAAAAAAAGTGAAAATATTAGGGAGATAGTATGATTAGGGCAAAACAAAATCTAAACAAATTAGTGGATATACTTAAAAGCTATTTTGTTGCTTCATTTTTGAAAGAGAGAGGCTTAACCTTTTGTATTTACCAGTGTGAGAGAATGATGTATACTGGCCTAATTTTTTCTGTATTCAAGATTCATTGTATGACAAAGTGAATCTTTCCCTTTTTTTGTTTTAGCCGTGTCTTTAAACCATGAATGGTTATAGACCATAGGAGTGTACAGGTGAAATTTGTATATATTCCCTTCAGTGTGTGGTACACCAAATACGTGTCATATAGGCTTTATTTTTATTTCCATCACTTCATGGTTTTGTTTTAATTCTTTGTCTTGGCTCCTCCAAAACAACTTCTAACAACTTTACTTGTGTATAAGACTTAGTGTAGAGTATGTATGGTGGATGTTAATCTGAAATATTCCTACTACATTTCCATTTTTTATTACAAGTTATGAGGAAATCCTTCTAACCTGCAAAATCCATAACCCTGACTTACGGGGGTATGCAAACCTCTGCTTTCCATACATTTCTTGAAAGACCAGAAGAATATTCTGTCCCAAAAAAAACCCAATCTGACCATGCAACAAAATAGAAATCCCAGCCTTTCAAACCATATGAAGATACTGCTTTTACAGCACATCACTTGCACCATGCACTCAGATATTTAAAGCTTTATTTGCCACTGCACAGGCAGAAAAAAAAGTATGCAGTAAAATCTCACAAAGAGGAACAAATCTGCAGCAATTGACTGCTTTGGTTTTTTCTCACATGTTCCTTTAGTCAGAATGTGATATTTTTGAGAGTTTGTATCAGTGTACTATTTAGAAAGAGGTTTTTCTTTCACCTATTTGAATTGTAAGCTATTTGTTCTGAATTTTAGGTTAAAAGGTTAAGAAATCCAGTTTTAGTTTCTGTGAGAAATGTTCACACAAAATGTTCACACTATAGCATGTAATGTCTCTTGTGTTTGGTTTATGACTGTCTTTACTTAACTTCTGAATTAAGAAAAAACCTGCTTGGGTACAGTGAGCTTTAGTGCCCTTAATGCAAAGGAGAGGTTGAAGGATAAAAATCATCACAAGTGAGGGACAGTGTTGGGCAAAATGTATACGCATAGTTATGGAAATAAGCCATTATTCTCAAGTATATGCTGTATTAATTTTGTCAAGGAAATGTGGATCTCGGGACTCCTTTCAGGTGAAAGTGCAATTTTTTTAGATTTTATCTTGTTTATGCATGAGGACATGCTGACAAATTGATCAGTAATACTCCCGAGTGGTACTGACCTGCACAGTCCTCCCTTCCTTTAAGTGGAGGTCTGGATTTGTGCTTTCATGTGACAATATTCTTCTGCACATAAAATTCCAGTGTAACTGGAATTCCAGCTCTTGACAGACTGTGTTGGCAGACAGTGTGCAGTTTCTCCTGTCTCTTCACAAGCATCTCGTCATTATTTTTAGATCCTGATCTTCTATGTCTGTAGGTGATTAAACTTTTAATGTCAGTTCCTACTCAGTTTTTTCATGCAGACTTATTCTTAAACTATATGCCTGTAATAACCATAGGGTTTATGCTCCACTTGTACCATGTGTAACCCTCCATCTATACACATGTATATATTTATTCTGCTGAAAGTCATAAATCCTTTCTGGAAGGTAAAATGTAGAGGCAAAGTTAAGCAATTTGTTTAACACTGGAGTATTAGCAAAGTCAAAAGTAGATTTCAAATCATTTTGCTCTGTTTAGATTACTTAAACCCAGCTCACCACCTAAATGCTGGTATCTTGCAGATTTTAATTGCTTGCAAAACTTTATTGTTTTTAACTTGCCTGCTGTACAAAGGTGAAGACTGTCAACCTATATGATAGACAAGGCTGCTTTAGCTGTGGTTTTGTCAGGAACTTATTCTCTGGATATTAGAATTTCTCTCCTAGATAAGTTTCTGTCTCATCTTGCTATGGATTTATGGGTTAATAGATACCTAATTGTATTAACTATTCTGTGCAGCCAGATTATGGATCTCTTAATTTACAATGTTCTACAACTGTTCCTATGACTTGTAATTGCCTTTTAGAGTTTTTTTCAAAATCCAGGCTGCTCACACTGAAGGGGCATTGCTCACAAGGTCTAACATGGACATTCAGTTTTGCTTAGAAATAAGCTTTTACTAAACTTTAGTGTTGAACTGAAAAATGATGTCTTTGTGTGGGATTAACCTTCCCTCGCAGAGCCGCTGCTGAATCCATAGACTGGGAGTGCTTGCTGCCGTGGCGCTCTCCTGATCTTTCCCTTGAGGAGGGTAGGTTGAGTTGTTCTCCTGTTGATCATTCTGTGTTTGGAGGCCTTTCTCATTCCCTTCAATTTTGTTGTGCCACTGAATGGGACTATGGTAATGCTTGGGCTTTGTGGCTCTCCCATTGTCTTCTTGACTAACAGATAGAAATGTCAGGCATAGAGAACCAGCCCCAAACGGTGACCCCTGTAACATTCCCCTTCGGCTGATTGACATTCAGGCAGCTGCTGGGAGAAGCTCCCACCATTCAGAGGTTGGTGTACTTGCTGAGCGAGTCCCCCGGTGTCAATCCTGTTAGCCCAATTGCCATGTTTTGGGAATGGTGGCCTTTCAATGCTAGATTAAACATTTCGCACCTGCCACTGGCATGGTACTTCCCCCTTCCCTTCTCAGCTGTGTCACCTTGAAGACTCGTAGGGCCACTGTGGTCCAACTACAAAGGCAGCTTTTGTCCTGTTAGTCTTCCCAAAATGCTTTGTACCACTGCTCTCTTTGTGTGTTTGTTTGTATAAACATAGCTAAGCCTGAACAATGGTCATTTTTAGGTGGTTTTTTTTTTTTTTTACAAATATTGGTTTTCAAAATTGCACTTAGAAAATTAAACAGCAGCATCAAATTGTGTTAAAATAGATATGGATAATTTCTGTTAGTACGAATATAACAGCAAAAATAACCAGCTAAAGGAGTGAAGAAGAGTGCATGTGTTGTTAAAATTCTTGCCATACCAAAATAATTGTATCACAGTCTGAGGAACTGTAAACCTTATCCAGTGAGGGTTAAAATCATATTATTATTTATTGATCTAATTCTTATCTTCTTTGTTTTGAACATTCTTCCTTTGCATCTTAAAATTTCTACTGTTACAATGTAGAATTTATAGAAATAGCTAGAGATATCCTATTGACCCTGCCTTTCCTGCAGCTTTCCCCTTTGAACCCATAGCTAGAAGAGAGCACTTAGTGCTGGGAGAAGGCTTGAGAGGGAGGTTTGACCACTCTTCTCAAAAGTGGTACTGTGGCAGGAATGATGCTCTTAGTGTGCTTTTATATCATGAGAGTCTCAGTGTGGCTGACTTCACTGTGGGGATGACACTGACACTTCATCAAAAATGTAGGTAATTGCATATCTGGCCCAAGAATTTTCCGATTTTGCATACTGGTGATAATATTTCCAGTTATAGTAACTTATATTGCATATCTGCAATTCATTGTACAAAATTAATCATAATATTGTACTTTTCCATTTTCACTGTGAACTGTTAAGTTCTTTCTCTTAAAATCTCATTCTTGTTGGTGAGGTGGAAATTTATATGTAATTATTTGCCAAATATTAGCACAAATCTGCAGTGCAACTACTTGTATGTTTCTTTGTGGTTAAGCTAAATAAATATATTTTAGAATATTCATCCTGTTAACAAGTGAAGGAAGCAACCTTTAGCTCAGTAGTGTAGGAATTTTATGAGTAGATATTTTTAGCAGAATAGGTGACTGCCATAAAATTGGTTTTGTCTCGTACTGGAAATGTGTTTGGTATCTCTTCAGCAAATGCTGGAAATACTACCTTTGTTTTTTCCCGTGAGTTTAATATATTTAAATTTTAAAAATGGTTTGTTACAGAATTCTGTGCAAGATAAGTGCACATAAAGGGTGTTAATCCCTCTAAAACCTCCAGAAAAGTCTTCTTATGAAAAGAAGTACGTATGTCTATTCTTTTATATGACTTCTGTTTTCATGTGTGTTCTTCTCAGATACAGGAGTGATAGCCTTTGACACTGGTCTCCTGATTGCCAGAATAAGGAGGTATCAGGAGAATATTAGAAAATGTGGGCAGTGTTTATTATGTACCAGGAAATGCAGATTTCATGTAGGTGAATAAAACTTGTATTTTATTAGGAAAGCTTTCAAGGATGTATCATCTGTTTGAAAACAGGTCAGATCAGAAATTTACAATTTAAAATAGAAATTAATTAAAGCCTGTAGGTGTGTAACTTTTCAGGTAAATAATTCCAGGTACATACTTAATGAATTATAAGGTTGCTCTGAGAGTAATAGGTTCTTACAAAGTTCTGACTAATTTTGAAAAAGGAAATAGCATTGAGAGGCTGCACTTTGACTGCCTCAATGATTGTTGATTCAGGTAAATTAAAAGTTAACTCTCTTTGCTGGGTACTGGTCGTGTAAAATGCAGAGATATACTTTTTTGACTGCTACTGCTTATTGTCAGCATTCAGAGTGGTTCTTTTGCAAGACAAGAGCATTGTTTATTAAATTCTATTCTGTAATAGTTGGATGGCAGTCACTTTATCTTTTTTTGTATGGTTGCACTTAGGGTTAGTAACTACAGTTACTTATAGAGAGATGTATGGATTCTGTATATGAAATGTAATGCAGTTGACTTGATTAGTATTACTTTCAGCAGAGCCAGAACAAATGAAAAATTCATTAAAATTTGTCAGAAATGTTGGGAAGGCAAACGGACAAAAGACAGTTTACACAAAGCTGCCATTTGCGTCTGCATCTCTCAGAGGAAAGCCTCACCTTTAATGTCCATAGATAGCCCTTTTTAACATTTTGTATTTTGTTTAAGTGGGTATTTTGCTTTTTAAACTACAAAGTCCAAGTTTATTAAAAATACAGGTGTTGGTTACGAGGGGATTTTTTGACTATTGAACTATGTATTTTATATTTCTTTCCCATTGTGTTCTTTGCTTTTTTTTTTTTTTATCTGAAATTACTTTCAGTAATTATAAAAGATGGGGTTTTAAAAACAATTAGGAGGTGTATAGGTTTGTAGTATCTATAAGCACCTAAGAATATTTTTAGAACCAATAACTTAAAATAATTTGGATTCTAGCTACCACTGTTAAAAAATCTACAAACAGGCTAAAGGGATTATTGAAATGTACTATATTCCTTTTAAGTTCTGTTTAGTACAGGACTTTGTAATTCGCTGTTTGTATTCTATATAGATGACAAACTAGATCAGCAGTTGATGTCCTTGGCATTTCACTCACTTGGTGTTTGTCTGGCTTAAGAATTACTGCAAAAATTGCTGCTCTGTTCTGTTCCCGGACAGCAATTGCTGATTTTACAGCCAATTTACTGTGCAAAAACGGCTCACCTCTTAGATACAGAAATCCTGAATCGTAAAAGGTGTCTGCCCAAAGTGAGTTTAGTTATGCTGTTCTGCAAAAGTCCCCAAACCTGAAGCCAAATGTTGCTAAAGAAGTGCTGCAGTCAGTAGCCATTTTCATAGAAAAATTCTGCGCCCTGTGAATATAAAAAAGTTGTGTTTTGTTTAAAGCACATGTAAACAAATACTAGTAAATATATTAGATGATTAGGAGCTTTATTCTTAAGGCTTAAGGAGTCTTGTTTTCTTGTGCTGCATCTGTTTATGATGAATTCCAAACTGAATTTAAAGACTAGTTCGGTGCAGCTTGTTCAAGAAAATGAAACACCCAAATCTGACGCTGATTTTGTGGGAGTTTAGGTAAGGTATGGAGCAGAAATGAAGGAGAGCCCAAAACCAAGTACTAAATTTCCTCTGTTGTTTCTCTTTCCTCTGTTCCTGTTATTTACTGGATTGTTAGGTATATAATAAATCTAATACTGATTGTATGGAAAAGCATTTTGAGTTGGAGATGTAGCAGATGAGAAAGACAAAAAGTGCTAGCGATTTTGAAAATTAGTAGGGAAATCTTAGGAGAAAACTACCTGCATAAAATTTACTCTGAGGAGATGTCCTAAATAATTTCCAAGGGATTGTGTAGAAAATTAAAAGAAACAATTTAGCAATATATTTCTGCTCTGATGGTCATAAATGTTCTCAGTGTTCTCACTTTTGGAGAGTAGTGGTAGGTGCAAGTTAGAGAAAAACAGAAAAAAAACCCTAGAAAAATGGAAAAACGCTTATTCCAGGATGTAAGCTTAACATTTAACTAATTAGCACAGTGTGTTCAGAATTGTGTATACTTGGGCTTCAAGTTAAATACTGAATATGAATATGATGTAATATATACATGAACAATAATTTTATAATCACGTCACCTTCAGATATCTTAACCCAAAAGCCTATGGAA